>NC_072766.1:15348219-15648219 GCF_022539595.1 Amphiprion ocellaris
AGTGTTTTTCACGGCCTCCTTTACATTATTTCATCATATGGCACGTTTTTACAACATGTTTGAAAAATCACATTTTTTTTCGACATAGTATAGTAAGGCGTTTTTTTTGCGCCAAAATTCATGATGATTTTTTTTTCAAAGAAAACCTTTCTGGAGTGTTTTTCACGGCCTCCTTTACATTATTTCATCATATGGCACGTTTTTACAACATGTTTGAAAAATCGCATTTTTTTTCGACATAGTATAGTAAGGCGTTTTTTTTGCGCCAAAATTCATGATGATTTTTTTTTCAAAGAAAACCTTTCTGGAGTGTTTTTCACGGCCTCCTTTACATTATTTCATCATATGGCACGTTTTTACAACATGTTTGAAAAATGCACATTTTTTTTCGACATAGTATAGTAAGGCGTTTTTTTTGCGCCAAAATTCATGATGATTTTTTTTTCAAAGAAAACCTTTCTGGAGTGTTTTTCACGGCCTCCTTTACATTATTTCATCATATGGCACGTTTTTACAACATGTTTGAAAAATGGCATTTTTTTTCGACATAGTATAGTAAGGCGTTTTTTTTGCGCCAAAATTCATGATGATTTTTTTTTCAAAGAAAACCTTTCTGGAGTGTTTTTCACGGCCTCCTTTACATTATTTCATCATATGGCACGTTTTTACAACATGTTTGAAAAATGCACATTTTTTTTCGACATAGTATAGTAAGGCGTTTTTTTTTGCGCCAAAATTCATGATGATTTTTTTTTCAAAGAAAACCTTTCTGGAGTGTTTTTCACGCCTCCTTTACATTATTTCATCATATGGCACGTTTTTACAACATGTTTGAAAAATGGCATTTTTTTTCGACATAGTATAGTAAGGCGTTTTTTTTGCGCCAAAATTCATGATGATTTTTTTTTCAAAGAAAACCTTTCTGGAGTGTTTTTCACGGCCTCCTTTACATTATTTCATCATATGGCACGTTTTTACAACATGTTTGAAAAATCACATTTTTTTTCGACATAGTATAGTAAGGCGTTTTTTTTGCGCCAAAATTCATGATGATTTTTTTTTCAAAGAAAACCTTTCTGGAGTGTTTTTCACGGCCTCCTTTACATTATTTCATCATATGGCACGTTTTTACAACATGTTTGAAAAATCACATTTTTTTTCGACATAGTATAGTAAGGCGTTTTTTTTGCGCCAAAATTCATGATGATGTTTTTTCCAAAGAAAACCCTTCTGGAATGTTTTTCACACCCTCCTTTACATTATTTCATCAAATGGCACGTTTTTACAACGTTTGAAAAGTCGCATTTTTTTTCGATATAGTAATTCGTTTTTTTCCACATTTTGGACGACATATTAAACTATGACGTTTTTTTTCCACATTTTGGTGACATAGTAAACTATTACGTTTTAGTGACATTTTGGACGACATACTAAACTATGAAGTCTTTTCCACATTTTGGACGACATTTTAAACTGTCGTTTTTTTCCACATTTTGGGCGACATAGTAAACCATGACATTTTAGTAACATGTTAGCCAACATACTAAACTATGAAGTTTTTTTTCCACATACTTTCTGTATGTCTGTGTAGAATTTAGTTGATCATAGATTAACTTGCTATAAAACTTGTGACTACTTTCCATTATTCACTGGGGTGATCTGATTGTTGACAAATTGCTATTTTATATGATCTTTTCTCTGTGGATTGAATTTCAAGCAGCACTGTGATATCTGCAAACATGCTGACAATCTTAATGTCTTTTCACTTTATCTTTGCAGACAGGTCAGAGCCCAAAAACAACACACTGAATGAGTAGTAATTCAGTCACTTTGATACTCAGATATTAAATGGACTTGACAGTCTGGTAACAGGATGACCAACATATAATTTGAATTCATTTCACCTGTCTTCAGCTAACTTTTAAATACCACTAAAGACCGAAACTTGAGCATCAGAATTATTTACTTTTCATTATCAGCGATACGATAAAAGTTACAAAGGCGTGGAGGCGTTAATATAAATGACATTATACCGAGCTGAATCTATTTTTAAATACATTTTGAAGTTCTCCCTTCAAGAAAGATAATCTAAATTCTGCCAAAGCTGTAATTGTTAGGTTGAGTTATTGTTTCTCAAAGCTCTTTTTTCTTTCTTTTGCCTTTTATCTCTTCTCTCCCAACACCTTCTCCTTGCTCTATCTGTTGTTTGGTCTCCTCTTGTCACTCCACTGCAATCATCCTTGCAGGGGGGCTTGTCATCTGTATCTACTCATATCCTACAATCCCTTTTGCTCTGAGCACTACTGCACTTAAATGTCAGGGCTGATGAGCCTGCCACACCCACCTGACACATCAGCCCAGCAACTGCTAAAAGCTTTTATGGAGTGAGAGCCTGGTGGTTGATATAAATTAAAGAGTTTTTTTTTTCTTCGTCTTTTCTTTTTTTTTTTTAGGGATTATGGATCTAAAGGGACAACTTCTTGTAAGTGATGGGAAGGAGAGTGAGAACATCGGCTACGATTGGTTGCCATCTAGTGGGTCAAAAAGGGCCTGCTGCTGCACCATCGCTGCCTGACAGAAAGGTTAGACAGTAAATTTCACACTAATAACAGAGGAAAAAAATATGTCCCATTTTCTCCACCCTTCATAGTTTTCAGAAGCGAGTATAGGAAGCTAAAAGTATTTTGACGTGACTCTTTTTCTGTATCAGCTTTTGTGTGTGTTATAGAAGAATCCTTGCTCCTGTTTGGAAACAGTTTATTTGGGGCCCCACCCTGAATATTTAATATAAAATTACACTGACAAACACAACCAAGCACAATGACCTCTTGTACACTTTTCTATACTGTGATTCCAAGGTTGTGACTCTCTCCACATTTGTATGAATGTAGCACAAGTGTTTGATATTTCAGTACTATTGTACAAAATAGAGTCCATTAGTTTGTTACAGAAAAATGGATTTAATTAGTGCACATCTTTGTCTACCAGTCTGTTCCCTGATGTTCCTAACTGCAGTATGTAACAAACATCCTTTCATTTTTTAAAATAATTTATATGCTCTGCTCTTGCTTTGATTTAAATCAATCAATCAATCTTTATTAGTCATTGCACACTTTCATATACAACGCAATTTCATTTGAGCTGCCCTGCCAATGACAGCTCCAGCTGCTGCGCAGTGCTGCGCGCACCTTTCTTGAGGAAAAAAGAAAAAGACATGTTGGGATCTGGGTAGGGACCACTGTTCCCTCTAAACTGCGCGTGTGCGCAATTGCGCACTGCTGACACGGTCTCCGCGCACAGAAAATCTGCGCTGTGCACACATAAAAAAATCCAACCTAAATCGTAAATAAAATAAACATGTAACAATTCATTCTGTGCTACTTTTCAATGTGAGTCAGTGAGTGACTGGCTGCTGCAGCCAATGATGCGATTCACATACGTATTTACCATAGACTGTATATAATAGTATTTACGCAGCTAATCAACGTCAGGCGTCCTTATGTGCAGCCACCGTTGTTCTCATAGATATGAATGAGTAGATAGGACACGCCCCTTTGAGCTGCGTGCTACGGCGAGGCTAAGCTAGTGGGGGCAAAGTTTCATTGCATTCCATTGATGTAGACGGCATGAAAACGGAAACAACAAGAATGCCGTCTCACTGTGCTGCATACAGTTACACACTACGTCGTACGATTGAGACAAGGAAACTTGGAAGGACTTTTCATAGGTAAGAATAGTTTTTGGCTCTTTTTTCATTATGAAATCTTGTTGAGAGCTTCCAGTCTATGAAAGCTAACTAGTTAGCCACTAGCAAAACACTAAGGCGAGCTAGCAGCTTGACAACCAAATACCAGACGATTAATAGTAGCTGTAGTATAGTTGTACAAGCAGTAGTAGTAATACTAAAAGTACAAGCAGTAGTAGTATAAAATAGCTGTTAGAGTCATAGAAGTAGTATCAGCATTTGTAATAATATTACAATTTGTAGTAGCAGTGCCAGTATCAGCAGCAGTAGTTAGTGTACTACCACTACTACTAGTAGTAGTCACATTGCTATTACTACCACCAGTACTACCAATAGTAGTTATAAAGCCTAACTCATATATATCCAGATTATCATCTTTGTTCTTCCTCCAAACCCATTTTATGATTGGGATTACAGGCAGTTCTTTAGGGCTGCTCTCAAATAATTGAAATGTTACTAAACAAGGTTATACTTATCAAATTAAATAGCTCTGGTCTCCAGTATATTGGCGAATTTGGTTATTTGTACTTAATTTATTAGCATGATTTCTTTTTTAATATGTTGTGTACAGACTTACTTACTTCTCTGTCTATTTGTCTTACTCCATGTAGGTTTCCCAGAGACTATGGGTTGAGGAGGAAGTGGAAGTTTGTCGGCTTAGACCTGGTGTCATTCCATCAGTGTTAAACTTCCCGGCTCATCTTGGAAGAGTACGTGCCAGAAAGACCACGACCAAGCAGCCTTGAGATCTTAGGCAGCGTCTCCCTGAGGTGGGTGTCGACGGCGTTCACGGTCAGGTCTGTGGTAATCCCGTCAAAAAACAAAACAGAAAAACATCTAGATTATAAATCAACATGTAACCAAAGCACTCTGTGTATAACGCCATAGTATAGGATGTAGTTCAGAAAATATCAAAATATAGTATGCTTTACTCAAGAATAACATAGTATGGCCTGTAGTTCACAGTACAGCATGTTGGCAAGAAAAAAAAACAAAACATAGAAAACAACAACGTGCTGACCGCCCTGGAAACTTCCGCCAAGGAGGCCCAGAACGTGGAGGCCGCCTTCATCCTCATGGCCCGGGAGCTGCTGGCACGGAACGGCACGACCATGGCAGACGAGGCCTCTCAGGACTCACCTCAGTTCACGCTGAGTAACAACTCTCACCCAGTTACCGGCACCGTGACTTCAGATAAGAAATGTGGGTGCTGAAGAAGCAGGGATGGGCTGATTTAGACTTGTTTAGAAAATGTCTGAATATTCAATTTACATGTTTGAGAAAGTTCACTACCAGAGCATTTAGGTTATTTTATGTGGTTCAAAAAGCGCAAAATGATAGGATGTTGCCTAAAATTGTCATGTATGATGTGTGGTTCAAAAAATGTAATAGTGCGGTATATTGTCAAAATAGTATGTTATTCAAGAAAACATCAGAGTATAATATGTCGTCTAAAAAATGCCATAGAATAATATGTCATTGCACAAGTAAAAGTATAGTAAATTTTAACACTGTTCAAATTCTTATAATATGTTGCTAAAAAACAAAACAAAAAAACTAAAACAAAAAAAGGTCAGTAATATGTCAATTAAAAAAGCCTATAGTATAGTGTGTCGCCCAACAAACATCATAGTATAGCATGTCGCTCTAAAAACGTCATAGTATAGCCTTTAGTCCACAGCTGTCAGTAGGTGAGGAGCAACACAAAAACAGTCCAAACGCTGGTTTCCAGAGGGTTAGACGAGTATTTATTTGAAAGAGTAAGTTTACAACAACACAACATGTGAGGGGGTTAAAAACAAATGGGTGTTAGTAAAATAAAAATAAATAAACAGAGATAAAAGTGAACTTCATGTTGACATTAATGGGCATTCCAACCAGGAACAAAGTAAAAGATAATCAATACAAAAAAAAACTCTTCCTGTTCACCTCTTCAAGCCCAAAAACACACCGCAGTAGCACCCTAAACTAAAACTACCAATGGGTTCCCTGTTTTCCTTTCTGAACAATTCAAAGGTCCCTCTCTATCTCCCCACACATCCACCAACCACTGGAACACATCTCCAAAGTTCTGCTGGGCCAGCTCAGCTTCGCCTCAGAAGAAGTGCCGCCACCTGCCAGATGAAGGAGCCTTTTGAGAGGCAGCTGGCATCGTGATTGGACTGTACTTTGGTCTGTTCCAATCCAGCTTCAGCTCCAGAGACGGCAGGCGGGACGAGTCAACGGAGGCCGGGTGGACGAAGGCATGCAGCTGAGTACAATCCAGAAAACAACAGAGGAGGAGTGCAATGGCCCAGGACCAGAACAAGCAGAGTAGCATCGTATGTCTCTTAGAAAACATCATAGTAGAGCCTTTGGTATGAAAAAACGCCATCATATACATCGTATATTGTACAAATAACAAGTCAAAGGAAAGAGACATATATTGTAGAATTGTAGTAATTGTGGGCTGACTGATTTACTGATTATCAGTATTTTATTTTTTACTGATTTACGGTAATAAATCAATTTAAAAATGGCGCTACTTTGGCTCTGAACCTTAATCTACCTGTGGTCGCTCTGTCTTCTGGAGTGATTTGATTGGTTATACGTCACGAATAAAACTCCTTTAACTTAACATCTGTAAACAAAACAAAAATGTATCAACAAAGTTTTCTGTTAGAGTTTGTGTTCTTCTAAGTTGAACTCCAAGATTTTAAATACTTTCATTTACTGCAAATGAATATCTACTCCAAATGTCTCACTAATAATCATTATCAGCCTTAAAAACCCACAAAACACCCCTCTATACTCGACCACACTTAGTACAGTCCGGTTCCCCCTTCTATAAATCTGCTTGGAATCGTCCACTTCCTGTTTGTCAAAGTGGCCTTCTACCTGGACAGGTTTTGTTGGAGCTCATGCAACAAACATTTTGGGTAACTGCACTTTAATATGGATGGATGACCCTGGATTAGAGTCTGTTTTCATGAGACTGAGTTAAGATGTGTAGCTGTCATTAAATAGTAAATTATTTCTCAGAATTCACAGAGAAAAGTCTGAAATGTTTGCTAGGTTAGCGTCCCACATGTTCTTTGGCTCAGCTAAAGCTAACTCTCTCCAACTTCTGGATCTCTTGAGTTGCTTGTTGTTAAAATATCTTGCTAGAGGTGCTGAAGCTCAGAAAGTCTGAGATGTTTGTTCAAAATAAGCTCATACTCAAGTCTTATCTGAACTGTCCTCTTTTGTTTGAACTTTCCCTAAACTTAGGAGTTAATGACAGAGCAGCACATCCAGACTCAGTCTCATTTATGTAGAGATTAAACTTCAGTGTCATTCATTGATGTTAAAGTGCAGTTTTTCAAATGTTTGTTGCACATGCTCCCGACCAAACCAGTCCAGGTGGAAGACGATGTGAAGAGAAAGCTCCAGAGGATGAATATCACACATTTACATTGGAAATAAATGTCCTTTAATTAGACATTGTCATGCAAAAGTTGGATTTCCCTTTAATGATGTTCAAATCTTTGTTGAGTGTTTTGTTGATGTTGGTTTCTAAATGTTTTTTGACACTCGGCCTCAAAGATTAAAACGTTCTACGGCTCACAAGCTGCAACAATTCACACATTAACTATCTTTCTGACTAAACTAAGATAAAAAGTGAAAAACTGCCTGATTCCTGCATCATGAATGTAAATCTTTTTGGTTTTTATGACCGTAAACTGAATGTATTTGGGCTTGACATTTTATAAACCAAAACAAGAAATGAATTACTGGAGAAAATGACATATTAATGGACAAAGAAAATGTGTTTTCCAACATATATCGCTGAATTACTCCAACATTACAAGATACATACAATTTTAATTCAATTTTATTTATATAACGCCAATTACAGGTCAAATTGTCTCAAGATACTTTATTTTTATATTTTTTGTCATATTTAAAATATGACAAAGTAAGAAATTTAAACCTCTTGACTAATCCAATTTATTATTTAGTTTTTAAGAGACCAATTGACAATTAAAACTTTCTCCACTAAAACTAACAAACATGAGGTCAAATAGAAGGAACAGTTTTAAATACTGCAGTCCCACGACGACAAGAATAAAGTTTCTCAACAAAAACTAAATCTGCTGGTGGATTCCATTAAAGTCCTAATAAAGGATAATAAAGTGTGATACTAAAGGTTTGTGGTGCTAAAAATCTCCAAGTAAAGATATCAAGTTGAACATCTGGATGGAGGTTGATAAAAGTTGACCTCCCTTCATTTCTCTGGAGCCGACTCCATGGATTTTATGGATGGTGGTGAAAGACCTGCTCTTCTAGGCGTCTTCCTTCTCGTCGCTGTAGAAAGTCAGTCCATCCTGACCGACTTCAACACCTCTTCATGACAACTTGTTCTACCTCGGCCCTCGTGGAAACTCCAGAAACTCGGGAAAACCTGTCGAGACTCGAGGAACTCATCGAGACTCGAAGAACTCGTCGGGCGGGGGAAGGTGTGGTGGGCGGTGGGGGGAGGTGGGGCAGTAGAGGGGGGAGGCCGCCACCCACCTCCCCGCCTACTCTCCGCCCTGACTCCACCCAGGCTCCGCCTTGGCTCCGCCCATGTGGTCACTTGGAAACTACGATGACAAAGGGACGACGAATTTATTTCTTTTTATCTGATCTGTAGCTCAGTGAGTTAAGGATTTGCCTATGGAGCTGCAGGTCGCTGGTTCAAGACCAGACCCTTCTTAAGTTTTATCAAATCCTGACAAAGACAAAGAAAGAAAAAGGCCAGTGGTGGGTCTTGAACCTGCGACCTTCCAGTTGGTAGTCTGTCTTCTTACCCCCTGAGCTAGCCGCTCAGATACAAATTCTTCTTTTTTTTGCGCATTTATCATCTATTTTTTTGTCATTTTTGAGTTTTTTTTTTATCTCGAGTCTCGACTCACCGTTTTTCTCAGGAGGCTGGACTTCAGCCTTTGTGCTGGAGGGTTGAACCATCAGTTCCAAGACTTTCACAGCCTCCAGACCCTCCGAGTCCTCAGGACTTGAGCTTTCACACAGTCTGAGGGCTGAAATTTTCTAAGTCCCACAGTCGTTTTCTGTTAGATTTAACTTTCAGACAGTCCAAGGACTGATATCTTCTAAGTTCCTGAGTAGTTCTCTGTTCGTTTGAACCTTCAGACAGTCTGAGGACTGAAATCTTAAAAGTTTCTCAGTACTTCTCTCTTCGTTTGAACCTTCAGACAGTCTGAGGACTGAAATCTTAAAAGTTTCTCAGTACTTCTCTGTTAGTTTGAACCTTTAGACAGTCTGAGGACTGAAATCTTAAAAGTTTCTCAGTACGTCTCTGTTAGTTTGAACTTTCTAGTTAACAGAAGCCTTAAAACTTGTGACCATGAGCCTTGATTTCACATTTAGACCATCAATCTGAGTTCTTCTCAGACCTTCACCTGTGGGTTTTTTAGAAATCCTGAACAAACTTTGATTCTCTTCACTGAACAGTAAAGTTTGTGGAGATCAGAAGTTAACATCAGTTTGATCGATGCCTTCAACCTCAAGTAGACTATATCTGGAAATCGGTTTTCTGAAATGAGTTCTTAGTAAATCTGTCCACAATCAAACCAAGAACATAGAAAGAGGAAATGTTTGAAGAAACAACTTGATGTTTTCATTTCAGACTAGAAAATGCTTCAAGGCCTTTATCTGTTTTTGCTCTTTTGATCATTTTATTGTCTCCTCTGTTTAATTTGATCTTCTAAAGTTTAACTGGTGCCCTTTGATCTGATTTTGAAATGTTTTGTCTATTTAATGTTTAATTGTTGTTTTTTTTTATGTTTTATCGGCTTGTTTGAAAAATTTCCTTTTCTTTCCCAATGTTTAATTTTTTGATTAAATCTTTGTTAAGGTTTTTCTTTTTAAATGTTTTACCACCTTTTAATGTTTAATTTTCTTTTTTAATGCTTCATTGTATTTTCTGTTTAATTCCTATTTAAAGTTTTATTGTCTTTAAGCTTTAATTTTCTAATTAAACATTTAATTTTTTAATTAAATGTTTTGACTTTTAAAGGTTTAAGAATCTAGTTAAATGTTTTGTATTTTTCTAAATGTGTAATATTGTTGTTTAATTGTATTTTTTAAATGTTTAATTATCTAAAATATTTCATCTTTAACGTTTAATAGTTTTGTTTAAAAATTTTTGTTTAATTTCATAATTACATGCTTTGTATCTTCCATTTAATTATCTAATTAAATATCTTGTCTAATATAATTTAATTGTATTTAATGTTTAATTTTCATTTTAAAAGTTTTATTATATTAGTTTTTTTCCTTTGATTTAATTGCTTTTTTTACTGTAGTTTATTCTTTAATCTTTTTTTTCTGTCAAGATTTTAACCCCAACCTTAAAAATGAAATAAACTCTTAAATCACAATGAAAATACTTCTGTTGTCACAATCATGAGTTAGTCAATTATTCAGTTTATCAATTCAGCTTTATTTGTTTAGCACCTTTTGCACAGATGAAAAAACTAAACAAGCAAAGAGACAAAAACTATGCTAAAACTATGATTAAAACTCAAAAACAAACAAAAAAGATTTAACATCATAATAAAATATGTTGTGTCCAGGGGATGGAGGGAGTTTATTGAAGTCTTCTTGGGCTCACATGGTAAATCATTTAAAATATAAACTTGATATTCAGTCTAAGGAAACTGGAAACTGCAGAACGACAGAAGAACCAACAATATCTCCTGTTTTCTCCTTTAATGAGTCGACTCTTCTTGTGCTTTCAGACCAAAGAACTACAGACTCTTCACAACCTGCTCAAACTCTTGGTACAGGACCTCACCACACGGGTCAAGAAGGTTTCCATCTCATTTCTGCTCTGAAGCTCACCTTCTGCTCAAACTGCTGGCAAATGTTTCTGCTGCTCTAAAGTCTGGTCTCCAGAACTTCCTAAAAACTCTCAAAGTCTCTTCTGCTGCAGGTTGCTTTGTAGAACTGTTGCAGAAAACCTCACTAAACCACATGGAGGGGCCTCAAGATAGTCGTCCAAATGAAACCGTACAAAAAGCAAACTAACACAACCCAAACGCTAAAGTCTCCTGCAGCCTACCAGAGAACCTCTGAGAACAGAGAATCAGGACAGGAACTCTTACCTTCTGGACAACCAACGTTGCTTTACAAACAAGAATACAGAATGTGTCTGACCAAAAACCTCTAAAGACTCACTACAGCCAAGATAAAGACACAACTCAGCTGGACCAAATCCACTAATCACTGCACACATTAGCACCATGTGCTAACTGTGGCTAAAGAACCTCATTTACCAAGACAACTATCCAGTACAAAGCCCTAAAACACACCAAGAAACACATTAAAGACGATTTTACTGCTGGAAGCTGCAAGCCAACGCCTAAAGAACAAACTAACGCAACGAAGCCAAACCCAGTTCACTGGTGAAGCAGAGGAAATGTTTGTCTGCAGCTAAATAAAGCAGGAAGACACTGAGCTGCTCAGGTGTTCCTGATAACACCAAGCAGCCACCTGGACAGCCAATAGGAACACAGCTTACTGGAAGTCCAGAGGGCTGGCTTAGTGAAGGAAATTTAGTTTAAAGTTGAAGCAGAAAGTTAACAAAGAAAGTTGAAAACCACCTTCTGATACCTGAAATCTCTGAGTTTTCACACAAAGAACACCTGAACATGTCAAACTGGCTTCATAGTAGAACCATCATTGTAAAAACATCATAGTATGGTGTGTTGCTCAAAAAACATTAGGACCCGGCTGTCAGGGGAAAAACATGTAAGAAACATGAGAACAGAGAGAACCCAACCAGTAGGTCACAATTTAT
This sequence comes from Amphiprion ocellaris, assembly GCF_022539595.1. Taxonomy (NCBI): domain Eukaryota; kingdom Metazoa; phylum Chordata; class Actinopteri; family Pomacentridae; genus Amphiprion; species Amphiprion ocellaris. Next base: position 15,359,787 of record NC_072766.1, read on the forward strand.
CATCATCTAATCATCTCCTGAAGTCCATATGGTGAGAGACATCAGTATCTGGTTGTTAATTTACCAGAGGATGCTTATAATCATGCTGATGTGGTCTGTACTCTGCAGTATTTTAGTGACTCAATAAATGCCTAAGTTGTTTTTTTAAAATTGCTTTTTAGTTTTTAATAAACATTTAACAGCCTATATGTGATCAATAAATGGTCTTTGCCTATCTTAAGAAAAACTCACTCAGAACTCTGATATGTTAACAGTACTAAATAAATCAATAAATACATGAATATACACAAAAATAAGTTAATACATTAACTGTGTTACGATTTAGATTTTAAAAAAAGTTGTTTATGTTTTGCAGAATCCAGTATTGCTCACTGGTTGGTCATTACATTTTGTTAGTTTGATTTCACAGTTTAAAATGATGCCACCTCTTTTCAGACAGAACCTGTGATAATAAAACAATACAAAATTTTTAGTTCTGTGTTAATAAAGCACTTAAAGCTTTAAGTATGGCTAAATGCTTTTTTCAAAATTAAATATATCACTCCTTAGGTGGTAGTGGCCCCAAGTTCAGTAAAGTTGGAAAATTATTCACAGATTCGGACTTCCAGCATCAATAACTCATTAGATATAGGCTGTCAAAACATAAACGGTGCCTCTTTCCCATTGTTGCAAGGCAGACAATGTGCTACAAGCCCAGTTTTATCAAAAGTAGCTGTCTTTCAAGCTACAGGAATAACATTGGTGTCTATGGAGTGAACAGGGTCCGTCTGCAATTTGCAAAACCGCTGCAACAGTAAAGAGAGACAAATATTCAATAACTTCACTCTTATACATTGTAGTGTCACTAAAATCACTGCAGCCTTCAACTGGCTCCTGTTGACAAAGTGTTTTAACAGAAATGTAAATGCTGTAATTTGATTCTTTTAATAAACCATGTAACTTGAATGGATGTGATGCTGGTGTGACCACAGTGCACACGTCTGATGTTGCTCACAGTGGTCCAAGGGACGCTCAGGGAGTTTGTGTGTTTGCTCAGACTCATGAAAAATTACAGGGAACATTGGGACATGTTGGGATCTGGGTAGGGATAGCAGAGGGTAAATGAAAAAAAAGGCTCATTGTACCAAATGAAACCTCCAATGTTGGGAAATTCAATTTGAGAAGGAACCTAAAAAAAAAAAAAAAAAAAAAAAAACGCAACAGGCAAAGCATGACGTAAGACAAGGATACTTGGGATAAGGATGTGGGAGCACAGTTAGTCAGTTCCTGTGCAGCGCGCACGGATACCTGACCCCTGTGCATAGAAAGTGAAGTCAGAATTATGCAATGGCTATGTGCTTATATTTTCTAGGTCAAAATTGACTATTGTCAGTGGATGTCATTTAAGAATATTGCACATAAGACAATTGGAGGAGTCTCATTCGGAAAAGCACAGGATCAAAAGATACATACAGCGATCGCTCAATTCTATACAGCTGCTTCAGTTTCAGGCGTGCTGACACATTGTCACTGGGACAATAAAATAGAACAGAGCATCTTTAATGTCACATGCTCTTCCTACTGTCACAGGTAATATCAGGACAGCAATTTTATTTTCTGTGATTTGTTAATCACATAAATGCTTACAAGGAAAGAAAGAAAGAAAGAAAGAAAGAAAGAAAGAAAAAGAAAGAAAGAAACTTTACACATTTAATTGCCATTTCTGTTTTTCTTCCTTTATTTGTAAAACTTTGGCATTCCAGCCAATTATTTCAATGATTGGCCAGGTATAGACAGTATGTACACTCTGAGCAATGGATACACAACACAATGTACTATGTACAGTCTCAGCATGTTTGATAACACAATATATATGGTTGTCCTGTTTGCCAATTGTTGCACCGAACTATACACACACACACACGCACGCACGCACGCACGCACACACACACACACACACACAACCGAACCTCTTCACTGGTGTTTTTTGCACGACAGTATGTACAGTTTCAATTAGTAAACAGTATTTACAGCATTACCTCGAACTTACGGTTGTACAACACAGTTTCTACAACCTTATCTGCATACTCACAGTTGCACCAGCTACACCTCATACGGTTGTGCAGTGCGACACAACACATTCATTTTATGTTGCAACGAACACAATATGGTCTCTGTATCTCCGCTACAGTGCTCATTGGTTACACGTCTCAATATGTTTTGATTTTATCGCTCACCAGTAAGTATGTACATAAATTGTGGAGCATCGTGATCTACGTAACCCGTACAACACTGTGATTGTACAACACAAAGTGCTACTCAGATCTGCAAAACACCCTGTTCAGTCTTACCTCGTATTTGCGATTGTATGTATTATTAGATACAATCAGGGCAGCAGCAATAGACAGTATATACAAACTTCTGACACAGTGGTTCTCAGACTTTTTGGCTTTCAGACACTAATGGCAAACAGAAGCCCACTGGCAGCCACACTCGAGCACACACAGACTGACGGATTATCACACCGAATGCTGAGTTCATAATACAATGTATAGTCTGCAGAGTTTTGCTGTGACATTTACGAGAGAATCATTGGATGCTCTCCAGTGTTATGACTACTCTTAAGCCAAATAACATTTTGAACATGTTATGATGAAACACAAGCTACGTTCACAGCTCACTGCTCCGTCTGATCCGGAATGTGCAGCAGTGATATAGTTAACAATACATTTTTTTAAAGAGTCAAAGGCTGTATTTATGGAAGACAACAATACAAACAATAAAATTATTAAGCATATTACAGACAATAAGACTTAGCGGCATTATTAATCGAATAAAAGAATTCCCTTTGGTTGGATATTTACATTTTTAGCATGCATAACTCTGCAGAATTCAGAGGAGGAAAAAAATTCCAATCTGAGTGACCCTGCCTCATTCAGATATATGTTAGATGCTGTGTATGTCAGAGTCATGGCTGTGAAAGATGGCATTCACATTTGGCTGTTTGTGAACTTCTGTTGACATCCATGTATGTGCTAAATACAGAAACTAAAAACAAACTGGCTACTTTGCATGTTGTTTTGTGGCACTGAATAATGATCTTTTTATGATTCTGATCTAATTTGTCCCACTTTGTGCTGCAGGAGTTACTACCAACAAGGACCAAGGCAGGTAATAGTCTTTTTTTTTTTTTTTTGTCTATTGCACAGTAAATATTGCACAACTGTCTCCCCACATGTATGACCAAAAAGAAATGAATGTACATCTGTAAGGTTTGAATTGATCAAAATTTGAATGGAAATTTAATATAGATAAAAGCTTGTTTTTACCGAAAATAAAGGCCAGCTTTCAAACTAAGCCTTTAATGCCCACAGAACAAGCGATGGAGTTCCAAAGGATCTAAAAAGGCATGTCTGACTCAAACCCTCTGTGTTCACGATTAAGAATGGTTTATTTTAGGGTCTAATACTTGACTTCCTCAAGTCCCTGGGTTTTGATCAGATTTAGTTCTCTATGAGGGTGCACATGATGAATGTTATAGCGCAGTGTCAGATTAGTTTAAATTTGAAAAGGTTTAAAAATTTACACTTTGAATTGGGTGAACTGAAGCTAATCCTGATGCTGATGAGAATGGGCTGCTTTGTTGTTCTAGTTAATTAGGCATGGTTTGTGCTTTTCAAAAAAAGACTACATCTTCTTTAATTATGTGGGCCCCTTTAATTAAGACTTAAGATTACTTCTGAATTTCCTCCACATTGTCGAGGCTATTCCTTTTCTTTAGGGTCTGAAGTGACTTTCGGACTCCCCAGTTTCTTCATCCCTCTCCGCTGGGCCAGACTGGACGACTGAACTGGTTCCAGGACCGGAGCGGGAGCACAGCGCCTCAGAGCAGAGTAGGTGGCAGACAGAGCCCCCTAGTGGAATTTAAAAAAAATAAACTGACTAAATTGTGTTATAGTCTGTAATCTATCCAACAGTTGGCAGACAGTGCCATCTGATGGACTCTCAGAGAAGCACATTACAGAATATTACATTGCAGTAGATGACATTTATTCAAACATGAACTTTGCTCTGAACACAAATACAGCAGAGTCTGTCAGAGCATTGCCATTTAGGGTGCTTGAAGTATATAATAATACATACATAGAGGTAATTTAAGGCCACCTGGTATACCAGTTGATTCTATAAGCAGTACATTGGATATTTAAAGGGGTAGTTTGGTTTCTCTTAAGTGAGGCTGTATGAGTAACTCATCCATGATCAGTATATTAGTCTCAGTGAATGACAGTCAGTGTGCCCCCAGTTTGAGAGGCAGACAGGAGTACCACAACAGGAGCCAAGCAGTGAACTACAGTGGATGGGGGTAAGCAGAAAAATGCATTTAAAAAAATCTGATCAATTTAAGTGTACACTATATAAAAATAGAATTTTTCACTGCTTGCTGTCAGCCGTTACCAACAGGAAACTATAGCTTTTATACTGCTCTATACTCTCTTTAAAGCCACCAGACTCTGTTGACAAAGAGAGCTGTGGGTGTACTGCTGCCTTGATCGACTGGTTTGTTTGTATCAGAGTCTAAATAGAAGCTCCCCTGTTCTGTGAGGTGAAATTTCTGTTTTTGTCAACAGAGTGTGGTGGCTCTGAAGAAAGCAGTATAACTCTGTCAGGTGTATAGGAGCAGGCTGTCTGACAGCAAGGTAAAGCACTGGAAATGTTCTAAATATAGCATACACTTAAGCTGATCATATTAAGCGGGCAAAGGTTCCATCCATTTTCTATACCTACTTTATCATGTGTCTGTCCCAGCTGACACAGCGCGAAAGGCAGGGCACAGCCTACACAAGTCACCAGTCCATCACAAGGTTAACACAAAGAGACAGACAACCAAGTACACTCACACCTCCGTCCAACTTAATCATCAGTTAACCTAACATGCATGACTTTGGACTGTAGGATGAAAAGAGCTCATGTAATCTCCACACAGAAAGGCCTTCAGATTTGAACCCAGGAACTTCAAGCTGCCAGGCAACAATGCTAACTGCTGCACAGCAAAACCTTCCTTTGGCCCTTGTTCAGGTGGATGAAATATGTTCTGTTGCGGATGCTGTTTACAGCGGTTCATTGCTTCGCTTCTGTGACGTCTCCCTGTTTGCTTCTCCAAGGGTGTGCAGACTGTGATGTGATGTAAATATTATAGTACCTCATAAAACCCCATTTTGAAGAAATCAAACTATCTTTTTACACTATTATTTACTTAGAATCAGGATGAAACACTGATAAAATACTGAGAGTCAAAGAGTAATATATCAGGTCTGATATTTTAGTAATGTTTCACTTTGTAAAGTATCTTGAAAACACAGGTATTATGTATTTGTATTGTTAATATTACAATGTTTATTTTTTGCAAAATCAAAATCAATTCCCATTAGACACTTTAACAGTCAACAGTTTTGTATAGATGATGTATTTTAAAAACAATGTCAAGCTCTCTCTTTTTCTTCTAGATTTAAAATGATTTTAGTCTCTTTTTACAAAAATATCCAAGTTCTATAACCACTTAAACCCCTTGTATAGTAGCCCTAGAAAATATTGGATAGTCAACTATCAGCAACATTTCATATGATTAAAAAGATTATTTCATAAAATGTTTGATAAAGTCCCATTTGTGTAAACACATGTAACAGTCTTAACGAATATTCTCTACTTAAATCAATAAATCAGGTTGTCATCTTAACAAAGCACAAACTTATTGCAACAAATGGAAATAAAAGCATTTGTCTAATAGGTTTAGTGAGACGTGTCCATTATTAAAGTGTGAACTACAGCTGTAATTACTCTGCTTAGGACACCTATGTGAACTTAATTCTCACTGACTTTATATATTCACTAAAAACAATCTATGTTTGTTAAAAGCAACTGTATACGTGTAAACAACTAGTGAAGTGAACTTCATTCAGATCAGCCAAACACAATCTTCTATCATACACAGTTGTGTATATTGTTGAAAAAGGGACGAAGTATTACTGAGAACAGAAGGTTCACAGCTGTTCTACAAGCTAAAGGATGGGGAACTCAATACAACAACAGTGGAGATGTGATCTTTAGTAAAGCCACTATTGGGGTGTCTTCATTTTGATCTGTATATCTACTGTTTTATCATTGAAATACTTTGCAAATTTAGGGAATATTTTCCTTGATAAGTATGGTTGTGCTGTCTGCTTATAAAATAAATGCCATTTGAGCAGACTTTTTTATATTTAATGTAAAGGAAAGTATCCATTTTTAAGTATGTTTTCTGTGTCCAAGTACTTTTTGGTGCCACTGTACATATAAATTTTAGGCAGCAATTATCAATCAACCATAATTTATCACAGAATATAAAGCTAAGCTGCAATACTTTTTCTTTTTAAAGTAGGATTGCTGGCTTGTTTTACTGTTACACCAGTAATTGCAGGAGTTTCAGTAGAAATCAGCTGAACTTTTCTTGTAGTTTCTTGGAGGTGTTTCACCTCTAATCCAAGAAGCTTCTTCACTTCTAACTGACCAACAGAATTAATAGTCACTCCAAACTATGGATGAGAGGTGAAACCTACAAGAGAAGTCCAGTTGATTTCTACTGAAGCACTTATGATTACCAAGACCTGGATGACTGAGAATCTACACAGATATGTTATACCAGTATATTCTGAACATTTGAACAACTATTTTTCAGTAGTGAGTTTACACTGATATTATTTTCTCTATCTATATTAACCACATATGAACACAGAGATTGATATAATTTATAGTAATGTGCATCAGACAAAAGTACACAGGTACAAACAAACATGTACACAACGGGTCTGACCTTGACTGTGAGTGCATCTTGTCTGCTGAGACTTTTGTCTGAGAGTTGGTCTCTCTCTACAATCCAGGGGTGGCGAAGAACCTAAAGAGCATCGCAGTGAAAATAATGTTACTGTTAATGTATTGTTTCAACAACTAACCATAATGGTGACATAGTACAGTAAAAATTATACAGTGGCGCTAACACAGAGTATATACTGTGTACTGCTTTAATATTGATTTTTGATATTTTGATATTATATAGAAAGTATGTCAAATAATTTGCTCTGTTCTCTATTGCCTTTGCTCAAATAAGTAAAACTGTGATCTGTAATATTTTTAATAACACATTTTGTCAACAAAGTGCAATGGATTAATATTACACATATGATAAAGTCAATCCTATTTAACCATAATAAGTCATATTATGAAGTGAGAGTACCTGTGGGGCAGTCAGACGCTGGTGAGGATCCACGTGGAGCATCTTCACCACAATGTCCTGTTAAACATATGCATACGATATTAGTGTATTTAGACAACAGCTGAACAATAGTGGCAGCATGTCAAGCATATATAATTTTATGCTTAGCAGTAAACATTAAGATGTAACCTTGGCGGCATCTGACACCAGGTCCCAGTTCCCTCCTGTGATAATGAATTTCCCACTGCCGATCTGAGCCAGGATCTCCTCTGCCGTGTCCTCGTGACTGCTGGCAAATGGGCTGAAACTGACCAACAGGAATTAGGATTTAGAGAGAGCAATTCAAAGGTTGGATGAATGAGTGTGAAAATTTGGTGTGAAATAATGTGAGAAACACTTGATGAGTTAAAACCTCTGAATTATTAAATCTAGAGACTGTAAAATCAACCAGAGAAAATAAAAAGCAATGGCCTTTGATTTACATTGTTGCTTATTGTCTTCACTGTTGTTGAGTGTGAGAACACATACAGCATCACATACAGCTGAACTGTACAGCAACCATCTGTCAGCTGCGCTAGTTTTAAGTGCTTTTAAACTTTGAACTGACCCAGCTATCATAGTGTAGAGAATGATCCCCAGGCTCCAGATGTCACAGGCTGCATCGTAACCCTGTTTCTTCAGAACCTGCACACACACAACAACACACACTTAGTACTCACTGATAGCTGTTCCATAATGTGTGTCAGTGATGGTGAGGTATTCGAGACCTCTTGTTTTGTGATTACTGATGTACCTCAGGAGCCATGAACGTAGCTGTGTAACAGGGAGTCATCAACAAGCCATTTTCAGCCCTGAGCTGTTTGGCAAAACTAAAATCACATATCCTGATGCTTTCTGGGAGTCCACTGTCATCGCAGTAGCGAATGTTACTGGGCTTCAGGTCTCGATGTACAACCTGGAAAATGGAAAGAAACAGAACATACAGTTATTTTCACACAATTACCAACTTAGATGCTTTTTTTGGGATTATGTAAACCTTTCTCCTTCATGAACCACCATAATGTACATTGTGAGCATGCGAGTTTGATAATATCAACATATATATGTTTTCTTTCTGCATATTTGTTACTGTCCAAAATCTTACCCCCTGTGAGTGTAAATATTCCACGGTTTTGGTGAGTGTGCAGATGATGTCTGATGCATCTCTTTCAGTAAAGTTTGGCAGCGTCAGAACTCTGTCCAGCAGCTCGTCTCCTCTCATTAAATCCTGAACCAGGTACACACACTGGCCATCGTCAAACACCTACAGGCAGAAGTGAACACAAATAGCTCATACAGCAGCACAAAAAAATCTAATTCAAATGAAATATTACTGTGACTGGCTTTCTCAAGATAAATACAATATATTGACAGTTATCAGTTCACTGGTGGTGTGGTGCTGTGTGTGTGTCGTACTTACATCTTTCAGAGTGTTAATATTTGGATGCTGTCCATATCGTAACAGAATCTCAATCTCTTCTGATGGATCTCTCCTTGCTCTGTCAACAATCTGACACAAAAACAGGAACACAAGGAATATGTATTAAAATACTCACAACTGTAACACCTAAACATATCTGGAAGTCGCTGAGAAGCAAATAACATAAAGTTTGAATGGCAATATTCAATATTCTCATCCAGTTCTTCCCACAATGCATCACCTGCCCAGCATATGCAGAGTCTGAATTCATTTCCTAATTACTGCATTTTCAGATGGGATTTGTAGATGGGATTTAGGCCAAACATTAAATTATAATGAAAGCATTGTAGATTATACAATCTACAGTAACGGTTGAATAAAGTCAAAACCTCATCATCTCCAAATAGTCACTTCATGCTATAATGAAATATTTCTATTGTGACTTTTGAGGCAATATTTTATTCATTTTTTGCTTAACCCATAATAAAATGATTTCAACCCGTGATGGAAGAGTTATTTATTTAGATTTTTGAGATATATAGTATAAATTTTAGAATCTTATTGTTGAGGTATTGGTAACATCTAAATGCTTTGTCGTGGCTCAAACTGAGAGCCTAGAGAACATCTGTACACTTTGTATATGTAAATAAATCCTAGTTTTAATGTACCTTCACTGAATACTCCACAGCAGTGACTCTGTGCAGACATCTTCTGCAGACAGAAGTTCCTGCCTGTCCGACTTCTTCCTTCAGCTCGTAAACATCCTTGAAGGCCACGTCACCACGAAGATGCTACAGAGAACACAGTCGATTAAATATAGAAACACAAAAAAATATGTAATATTTTCCTAATTATAGTCTCACACACACACACACACACACACACACACACACACACACACACACACACACACACACACACACACACACACACACACACACACACACACACATATATAATACATGTGAAAGTTGTATACTGTATATGGGAAGTAAGAGATTTATAACTCAGTTAGTTGCTGTAATAATATAGCAGCTGACTGTGATTTATAAGGGTAATGTTTATAAAAGTCAGTAACATTAAACAACCAATCTCTTAATTATTCAGTCTGTTAATCTGTCAGTTAACTCATAAAACAGTGATTTATGTACTTGGTTGATTAACCAAATACCTTTGGGCGCATAATTAAATTAGCTGTGGAGCTTTGGCATCAGCGTTTTTCTTAAAGGGTACAGTATACCTTTATATACCTGTGCTATGGGGTTGATGTTCTCTTCCTGACGAGAAGGCGCTACCGTGGCAACGCTGGGCTCCTGACTTTGATTAGTTGCAACGAAGCTGAAACCACGAAACAACTGGTGTGTGTTTGCACTGGGAGGGATGCCTGGAGAATCTGTATACACAAAGACACAACAATACAAACACGTGCACAGAGTTTGACAATGATTTATAAAATTCAAGAACTGAAAATGTGGTAGTTTTAATTTTTTTTAAGACTGCCATTGAATCTAAATGCACCATCTAATTTAACCACCAGCTTTAATTGAATCATTTTAAGGACTAAATAAGTTTTTTATTCTCCAAGCATATGTGTTACTTGTGTTTATATATGTATTAACTTTTCTGTATGTGTTTTTGTGTACACATTTTAATTACCAGTTGGCGTTCTGGAGGTGAACTCTGGATCAAAATGGAAAGTATCTTCAGGTCTTCCAACAGTTGGTTTGAAGGGAGGCCTCACCTCCTTCTTGTACAACTTCTACAGCACAACAAAAAATGATAATATCAGTACTGTGTCATCAACACCTGGTTTAACCAGGAAATGACACATGACAGTTAGTGCAAGTTTACATGACATCATGCAAAAGTCACACTTACAGTTTAGTGAAAAGGATTATGACAACACTTTGCTTTCTCCTCAAGAAAACTAGGGTAGGCAGCAGTTTTTTGACAACTTTGGCCAAAAATTCCTGACTAACCTTTCAGCATTTTGTAATTCAAGTGGTCTAAGAGCAAATTGGACTTCTGCAACTCAGAAGTTTTACAGGCTTTACAAAATCTAGTATGTAACGGCCACTCATAGAATATATTAAGGCAGGTAAAACAGCATGAACAGCAACAAAGTCCACAACGAGACTAGGCTGTGGTGGCGTAATAGTTTACATATGGGACTTTCACTCTTGAGAGTGGGATTCGAATTCTAGAGAAAGACACATATGAATGAAACTTCTAGCTTGACAATCTTCAGATCTTTCTTTTTGCATATCCAAGATTTCTTCCCATTGTAGTCTTAAATAGCTGTCTTTGAATAATTTGAGTTCTGTTCTACAACAGATAACTGAAGTAAACATGCAGTGATGCAGGTTGGAATGTAAACATGAACCTAGTCAGCAGTGATGCAGCCTGACACTGAAATGTGAAAGGAAAAGACTATAGCAAATTAGAATAGAGGAAAATTAAACAATGAAATACAATTTTATTGGTAATATAATGTCTGGTGAAAACTGTTGGATTGTCACCATATAACAGCACACACACAACGCATATACTGCCCTTTTATCAGCTTAAAGGTAATGCTGCATGTGGCCTGCAGATGTCAGTCTTTGCCTGCTGCAAACAGTGAGCTAATGTTTCTTTGAGTCGCAAACATTGTTACTCACAAAGGCCATAAGTATTGGAGAAATAAAGATGGTGAAAGTGGCATTTATGCTGAGGCTTTTACTAGTAATGCACACTCTGCTATTTTATTTGCATTTTGGCATTGTCTGTAATATAAAACAACTGCTGAGAAGGTTGGGCTGTGGGTTTTGCCAGCATAATGAGAGGAACTCATCAAGACATTTGGGAAAGACTTAAGGATCCCTAAGAAAAAGTCAAGCAAGGTTTCAGTGACTGACGGGGAAATCATTCTGCCTGACAGAGCAGAGTGCTTTAATTAGCGTAGCATAACGGAGAGCGTAAGCTTCTTATTGACGGCTCATCACATCGAGCCAGCAGCATCATCTGTAAATGGGAAAATGTGATATTTGGCACAGAGCGAGTAGGTAGTAATGTCGTGAGGAATACAGTGAGAACCAGTGGTGAGGGCAGAGATTAGTGGGCACGTAAAGCAGATGGTAGTGGATTCTGTTAGAAATCAGTGTCACTACTCACAACAGCAGACAAACAAGAACCACAAGCCTTGTGATAAAAATAAAGGAGTGCTGTAAAGAGGTTCTGTTGCTCAGTTTAAGTTTTTGAAGGGGGCATGATTGCAGTCAATGTGTCAGCGATTGCTCTGCTGAGATTTCTGGCTGTCAAAAGTGATTTTTAATAGAACAAAGCCTCTCTGTGTGATTCCTAGTAAAATCACAGGCAACAGTTTTGCCACTCTGTGGATGTAAGTTTCATACAGCATCTTTATGAATCCTTTAAGGTTATTATTTAATTAACAATTGAAACTATTAATAAATCCTGGTGACATAACCTGACCAGTAAAACAATATGAAATAAGCATGTAAATGTACACTGTATACTCAGCTATTTTTATTCCATTATTTTCTGTTAACAAAACCCTACTTTCTGAGTCAATTACACAGATTGTCTGGTGCAAAAGGGCTTTCTACTTTAACCTGCATTAATTCAGGAGGCTTTTACTAAGAGTGGTGCTTTCATTTTCAGGTGCGTCTGTTTCACATTCAGATTTTTTGCATGTACAGTACACACTGTGTGCATGATGTACTTCCTGAAAGCATTTTATGGTACTGTGGTGATGATTATAAAAAACAAAAGAAAGTATCCTGAATAGCACATGTGATATTTCCATAAGTGCTTTTCTTTTCACCAGCGTACGATTGTTGAAAGACGTTTAACAGCCCTAGAAGACTTCAGCTACAAGAAAAGAATTCAGATTGCCAAAAACAAAAACCATGTTTGACAGGTTACAAGAAAAAGAAGTTGAAAAAAAGATCCCTTCTAAGCACTGCATGTCCACGGAGTGGATGTCGTGGTTAGATGATTATAGCAAAGGTAATGACTGTAGCCAGAACATTTGCACATGAGCAAACTTTCTGAAGTGAATAGCTATTATAGATAAGAGGATTATTTTCACACAGTTGGGTGAGACAGAAAGGAAGAATGAAAGAAAGAGAAGGAGGAAGTTCGGGATTTTGTCACTAAGCAACATCTCATATTCGGGATGTTAAATGATTCAGAATTGTGGATAACTCTTGAGGAAGTGGAGGAACAGCTGCAGGGTTTTGTTGACAGAGAAGCACCACAACAGTTGCCACAGTGTGATTCAGATGTGTTGACCCAGCCCACTAAATGTCAGGGTTAGAAGTACGATTTCCGTTTTTCACACAACAAGGATAAAGTAGTCTTGTATGAGAAATGTCTTTGAGAAAAAAGATTTTTAATTAACATCTTTACATAACACAAACTAAAACCATGAGTAACTAGGTGCAGTTGTTGGTGGCAGGAAAGGGAATTTACTTTGACATGTTCATATGATACAGGCCTGATCAGTTGAGTTCATCACTGTTTTAATATAGTGGAGACATCATGTGTATAATACAATACAAATTACAATTAATAAGCTGTACTTACATTCCAGTCTATCGATGCAAAGAAGCGATGTCTTTTTATTTCTTCTACTCCATCTGGTCCTGCGCCTGTCAGTCACACAGATTAAAAAAAAAAAATTAAAAATTAAATTAACAATGATCAATCTGTCAGGTTTTAATAAACCTGTCATGGATGCAGTCAGATTTCCAAATTATCTCCATGATCGTTTCACAACTCAGATGATATCGTTGAACATCACTGGCGTACAGGTTGACTGTGGAAGCTGTGGGTATCAATTTTTAAAATTCCATTTTCACAAACAACTTAACTGCTTGCAATGAACAGTCATGATTTATTGAAAGTGATTTTACCACATGGAAATAAGGTTTGATTGCATTGGCTCGACGGGAAATATGAATGACGTGTCTAGTGTTAGTGACTCAGCTTCTTTTGAGCTTCCAAACTTTACTTTAAGCTGCTAATATCATCTGTAGCTGTTTTGCCGGGTACATTTTGAATCCCCCAAGGTAAGAAGTGACCTATAAAATTGGTAATCCTAAGCCACAAAAAACATCCATGTACTACCATTATTCTGAAAACTATTTGCCTCCCAGTGCTCGAGGATTTTTTATACAACATACCCAGTCGATTTGCAGGATTCCTCTTGAAGAGTGCTCTTAATAAACTCTGCACTTCAGGACTGAGGAACTGCGGCATTCCCAGCTTGGCCCTGTACAGACAAGAAGCAAGTTTATAGTGGGATGTTCTGAGATTGATCATTGAAGGTTCATACAAGCAGCTTTTCTTGACTGCACCACATTTGAAAAATGAATTAAATACATTAACAGACAAAATACAGAACACTGAAAAGCGGCTGCAAAGGGAAAGAGGAACTTAAGAACCATAATTCAAGACTTCCTGTACATACTACATATGAGGAAAATGATTGTACAGTAAAACTATGAAACTATAAACTAACTAATGAAACATCAGTAACACATTCAAACAGAATTTCTCACTGTTAAACAATTTAAAACAACACATAAAAAATGTATTCAGACCATGACAAGTTATGCATAAAAGGCTTTAAGAATAATAACAGCAGGTGCTAACAGGTCGAACTGGTCTTACTTTAGAATAAGTGCCATTGTTTCCTTCCGATCCTTCCCTTGGAACGGTAATGATCCTGTCAACATTTCAAACTGGAAAACAGAAAGTTAACAAGAGTCAGACCACGTCAGCCGACTAATGGAAGGTGCTGTGGAGGCGGATTATTGAAGTTAAATGCTCAGTGCAAGTTTCATTAGTCATCAGAGTTCCTTTGAATACAAGCCAACGTTAAAAAGCAAATGTTACAGCTGAGGCTTAATATTCTGTGAAAAAACGTTGCTCACATTTTATTAGACACATCTTATTAATACTGACATGAAATAAAGAGGTAAAGTACTTTGCACTGTGCTACAGGATACATAAATGCACATTTATTAAACTGGTCGAACCTCGATCAAGCTCAAAGATGTGTCAAAACTAGGAAAACTTTAGGAAAAGCTTTATGCACCGATGTGTCTCTGCAACATCCCAAACCAAACTAATTCCCCAGCTCAAGAACAGTAAAGCCAGAGTGTCACTTTAATGTACATACTACCTCATGTTTAATAACTGCTCTCTTACTATACTACATACAGTGCAATCCTGTTCTCATACAGTGCAATTTTATCTTTGTTCTTGTTCTCGCACAGTGCAATCTTATCTTTATTTTATTTGATCTTTATTCTATTTTTTTGTCATGACTTTGTGCTCTTTTGTTGAATGCTGTTATTCCAAAGAGCTGCTGAACTGCCTTTTGTTGTTGTTTAACAATGACAATAAATAGCTATTTTATTCTATTCTAATAGTGATAAAATACGAAAAATCCTGTCAAGATAATAGCAGATGAGAATGAATTTGCAAACAATCCAGCAAAATTCTGTTTGTACTAGCTGTTTACTAATATGCTCGTGTGAGATCGATAACTGAGTTTTGCATCTAAAAATGGAAAACCACTGGCAAATGATGTATCTGCACAATAACACATTCCAAATACTGTGATTGATGCATTTCATGCTAAAATAATTATTTAAAAAAAACAAAAGCAAAATACAAGCTCATTAGATATAGATCGGATACTTTGGAAAATAACAAGGTGCTTTTTGCAACAAATGTGCCGCTGCTGCTGGCATGACCAAACTTTTCTGTACGGTTTTAAATGAGCTTCGTTTGTCTCAAAGATTTTGTTACAATGTCATAAATTCAGTGTGATCATAAGGACTGATTTCTCTGTAAGTTCGGTTTTTGCTACCCTCTTTTGTTTTCCAAAATCCGTGTAGACCAGAGAGAGTTAGAAAGGTTGACCTATTTGTTTGTTTTACATATCTGTATATTCCTAACACCAGACATGGGTAGACAGGGGTGACATCTTTTCACGGTGCCCTGGTGTATCTACCAGCTGTCAGCAAATGTTAACCTCCTTCTGAATATTAGTAAAATAAGCCAGCGGGCCAACAAAACAAGCACAATTCAGCAGATGCATGATTACTGAAAGTGATGGAACCTAATCTGCCAGATACGGTAATTAAGCAGCTTTACTGCCGGAAGAAAGCCAAATGAAGGAAACCAGTACACTGGTACATTATCTGAGAGCTGAGTCTGTAGCTCATAAAATGCAGTAAATATATGATTAGACAAAACCTGCAAGTCAGCAAATAAACTATTTACTCAGAGGAAAGATTACTAGTGGATGTAAAGAGTGTAAAGAGAATGTCAGTGTAAAAGATTGTTATATATTTAAACAGTTCTTACCATAAGTACCCCAAATGACCACCAGTCAGCACTTTGTGTATGACCTCTCCTGTTTACGACCTCTGGAGCCATATATTCTATTGTTCCACAGAAGGAATATGCTCTTTTATCATGGTCAATGGCTTCCTTACTCAGTCCAAAGTCTGAATAGAGATGCAGACAGAAAAAAAGAGAGAAAAAGATAAGACAGAAGACAAATAAAGAGAGAAATACAATGAAAATACAGTTGGATGTTGGATGCACTGACCAGTAATCTTTATGTGTCCTTCTTCATCCAGAAGAATACTGAAGGGACAAAGAGAACATAAACAATGACTTTAAAAAGAACTTCATAAGATACATGGATACAAAAAATGGAAGACTTTAAATGTAGTACTTTTCAGGTTTGAGATCTCTGTAGATGATGCCCAGACTGTGTAGATGGTCCAAGGCCAAAGCCAACTCGGCAAGGTAGAACTTCACATCCTCTTCTGTAAACATTACCTGCAAAAAAAAAAAAAAATGAAAGGATGTATTAACCCTTGTGTTGTCCTGCAGGTCAAAACTGACCCGTCTTAAAGTTTAAAAATGTGGGGGAAAAAATGTATTTTGACAGTGAAACTTCTGATGTCCACATTTTCAGCATTTTTGGGAAATCTCTAAACATTTTTTGGTAGAAAAAAAGAAATGTTAAAAATGTTTCTTTAAGAACATTCACAAAAAATCAATCAAAAGCCAGCGAAAATTGCTGGATTTTGGTTGATTTTTTTGTGAATGTTCTTAAAGAAAATATTAGAAGTTTGACTGATATATATGTAATCACTTTAGATATTATTAGGATTTTTTGGAAGATTTTTACTCATTTTTAAAAAAACATTTACTAGAATTTTCTTGCCAAATTTGGGGGATTTTATATTTATTTATTTTTTTTACAAATAAAACTTTTAAGGGAAACTTTTAAGGAATCATTGGAATTTTCTTCCTGAATGTTTTGCAAATTTTCAGAAATTTGGGGATCGGTTTTGCTGAATTTTTGGATTTTTTTCAGACATAGAAATAATATTTTTTTGGGTGCCCATAAGTTAAGACAACAGGAGGGTTAAGCACTATGGTACCAAAATGTGAATAAAAAGAAGCAGATTGACATAAATATAAGTTGGTAAAAAGCAAGAAAAATATATAAGAAAGCTGCAGGGTAGCTCATGTTGGTGCATCATCTTGAACAATCATGAAACAACTTCAGACTTTGCTACCACATTTCCAAATCAAAGGTATTTAATGTGACAAAGTACATAAAACTTAATCCTCTTCAGAATAAAGCTCATAAACCTCATATGTTGTAACCGTCATATAAACTTTCACTCAACACCAAGAGATTATGAGTCTCTTGCTGACACTAAGATGGACTTTTGATGCCTCCTATAACAATACAGGAATCACTGTCATTTGTTTGTTCTTCGAACATTCAAGAAAAAGAGTCAGCGGTTTCCAGGAAGTTGGAAAAGCTGCAGTGCCACATACAAAAATAGCATCCTACTGCAGCAAAAACACTGCCTGGTTCAGGTTTCCATGGAAAATCAGATACAACTGCTTCTTTTAAAAACTTCATCCAGCCAGCCACAATTCCCAACCAGCACACATGTGGTCTTTACTGATAATGCATCAGTATTAAAGTAATAGAGGCAGAGAATCACATCAACACATTATTCATAAGGAAATGATGGCAGCTACTGGAGCTGCATGAGATTAGTTGTTACGGCCAGCGCCTCCTACCCTGTGTGTGTGTGTTTTAACCAAATGTTGTCAGTATGCAAATAGGGCTGTGTGATCCCCACTCCCTGGTTGGACCGTGACCGCAGAGGCGTGGCTGCGACCAGGAGTCCAGTGATTGGTGCGGCGATCCCCAGGCCGACCAACCGAAAACTGCCAACTCCTTTAAAAGCGTTGGCAGTTCAACTGAACGGGGCAGCTGACTTCCAGCGTGTCATTCTGTGTTCCTGTGTGGTGGAGGCAAGATTGTCTGTGTGATAGGAATTGGGCGAGGGTTAGAATCAAAAACTGATACAGCTTCATTTCATTCCAGGTAGTTCCTTTTGTCTAGTTTTCACCAGGATTAGGGGTGCTGACTCCTGTGTAAGTTTTGTTTTGCCAGTTCCCATTTAGTGAGCCTTTTTGTTCCGTTTTTCTTTTGTCCACCGCGATGGTAGTGTTAAGTTCTCCTTATGAGAACTCTTTTTGTGTTTTGCTATTTTCTTTGATTTGAGCAGCACCCACCAGCCCTCTTCCTTAGTTTTGCCTCAGTTTGTATAGTAACGTGCACATTTCTGTTCAACCTTTTCTGTAATAAATAATTTGATTTTTACAACCAGCAACTGTTTATGTTGCTTACCTTCCCCCCCGAGCCGGGGTTGTAACATTAGTAAAAACTGACATTATGAAATTTTGTTTTTCTACAATATATATTGTGATATGAACAAACAGGTATTTTTATCACACAGCTTGAATTACTCGAATTGGAAAGAATGAATCATTCTACAAAAATCGGGGTGATTTTGTAAGGGGGTGTATCTGCAAAGAAGACTTTTTTTGAATGGTGTAAGACTATCAAAGGCATCCCAAATAGTTTTTTGCTTTGGACAGCATTCAGACCTGGCTTTGTTTTGTCATACAGAGCTTTGTGGTGCCAGTTTAAATAAAACTGATAAACTGCGTTTCTTCACTGAAGTGGCAACAGTTGCAAGGCACTGCAACACATTAACTGTTTTTGGTCAGCCTCATGCTTTCTGTAGCCGAAGGATTTCCATATATCTGATTTTGCTTTTTTTTTGTTATCAAACCTTCCTTTTCTGTCTGTCCCTCACTCATTTCTCTGTGCAAATGCAAAGCCTGCATGTCAACAAACTCTGTCTTGTAAAACAAGCTGAAAAAAGCTACAAGATACAAAAAATGCCTGTGTATCTAAGAGGCAATAAATTTAAGTAAATGAAGTTCTATCTAACAGACAGACCTCTTTTGGTTTTCTTTCTGTTTCAAGCAACAAAAACAGCTGTAGCATGCCGTGTTTGCGATCCTTTGCTTCATCACACATCAGTCTTTCTGCAGTGTGACTGTTGTGCATGTGGACAGTGAAATGTCAGTGCTGAAATGATATATTGTGCAGCTCTAGCAGGTATATTTACTCCTGGTGATTCCCATCACAAACTGTGAACAGTCAAGGCTTGTAACATGTTTTGTTCTGTGATGGAAAAAGAGCCATATCAGCAGCCAGAGAGCCTATCAGTAGCAAACCCACCTCCTTGGATAGACGAGTGAAAAGGTCTCCTCCTCGGAGAAAGTCCAGGATCAGATAGAGCTTCCCTTCTGTCTGGAAGGCTACACACACAGGTAGACAAATACACACAGAATTACTAGTTATACAACACATATTGAGGCTTTATTGCTGTAGCGGGGCTGGATAATATTCTGTGCTATTGTGAGGATGTATTCATACAATAAAAAGTATAAAAATAAAAGATGTATTTGAGTGAGCATTTATCTGAACATAACTATAATTAGTATGCGGCACAGACACGTGGTGTCAATGTAAAGAAACAGGCACAAAAAAGGTTGCATTTGCTTCATTCACAGCCAACTCCAAGTTAGTTTTTAATATAACATGAAAAAAATAACATCAAATCAATTCATCTTCAATTTTTTTTCTCAAAATACTCTTCCTAAAATAGAAATAGAAATACAATAATTCATACTTACCATAGTGGAGTTTAACTATAAATGGGTGGTTCACTTCTGCGAGAATGTCTCTTTCCATTTTAGATCGCACACGATCTCGAACTAAGAAGGAGATAGAGGGTAATCTGTTTAATAAAGATGTTTTCAGTTCATTCTATTTAAATGTGGATAAATTGTGACAAGTGTCTAATGCCATGAGTATGTTTAATGTACAATGGAAATGCATTTCCTTCATCGATGAATATAAATTGAAATAAACTCACACAATTGCGCTGCAGGTTTATAATGCAGCAGAAACCACAATAACAGTGTTATTGCAGCATCTGTCTCCTTTACAGGATGAGACTGTAACTCTTTCCGTTCCAGGGGTGCAGGTTAAGAGGATTAAGGCTTGTACAAAGACACTAGACCGGCACATGACATCTCAACCTGCTTTTATGATACACCCTCGTTTACAATAATCCCAGTCGATGCAAAACTGTTTATCTGAATCAAAAGTACAAACCAACCTCTTTTACCCCAAATCCCCTGAATGTAGGACACAGTGAGAACTCTGGCCATTATATATCTCTCATCATTCCTGTACAAAACCAATAATAATTTGAACAAATTACCACTCACATCCTGTGCAGAGACTGCTTTATTTGTAATATTTTCATTTTTGAATTTAGCCTCCTGACAAGAACATGAAATACAAGAGAATTCAAAAGCAACGTCAGGTGTGCCTCTATAAAAAACTATTTATAAGTGATTATTATATATTATTGAGGACAATTATGTCTTCAGCATTATTAGTACAGTTACTGCATTCATTCATTTTCTGTATAAAGCGACTACATGCTGTGGTTCTTAATTACCTTTCAGAGTGGCCTTCTTCAAGACCTTCATGGCATATAGCTGTCCTCTGTCCACTCCTCTAATCTTCCTAACCAGAAACACCTGAAAAAACACATTCATCACTGTCATCATCACATTTGGGAAAGCGTTTCATAGTAATCTTAATAATATATCAATTTTGAACGACCTTTTACAGCAGCATGATTCAAAAAAACTGTGGGCAGAGTAATTATACTCTCCTCACTCAGGCACACTTCGATTCACTACATGCACAGGAACACACATGTTTAAAAATACTATTTGAATGCTTACACACAATTTGTAGGTTACCAATCTGAGGCAAGTGCCAGCTACCATCATATTTCAAAACAGCAACATAAAATCAGTTTCATTGTCCTGTACAGCAGGAATAGCTATGTAAACATGCTATCCAGGCCACGCTGTGACTTGACCGCACATGCCTGCCTGCAGCCTTGGAAACAGCATCCAACCCGCCAACATCTGCCGGGCCTTCATGTCTGGCCATGCAGACCTCTAATCTACAGTAACACTGACAAGCCAGTGGGCCTTTACTAATTTAAATAAGCTTAGTGATCTATGAAGCCGTTGTCAAGGCATCTAATCTACAGATAATTGGAAATGGATGGTTAATCATTAGCAGATGATTGGCTGGTAAAGCATAGTCAGTCACTGAAATTACACACAGTATGACCAAAAGTAAGAGGACACGCCTCCGTCTGCCCTTGTGTACTTTTCGTCTGGGGGTATTTTTCACAGTTTGAGTCAGATTCCTTGGTTCCAGTTAAAATAAATCAGAATACTAGCAAAAAAGGTATTTTAGACAATAATGCACTTCTGATTTTGTGACAGTTGTTTGGGAAAGGTTTTTCTCCTTTTAGCTGCATAAGGCAACAAAAATGTTTTTTTTGTTTTTTTTTTAGTTTGATGTGAAACACCTTGATTTGTCTGCACAGAGCTCTGACTTCAACCCAATCCAACACCTTTGGGATGCATTACAATGCTGACCGCAAGCCAGGCTGCACTGCCCCACATCACTGTCTGACCTTAATGCTCTTGTGTCTGAATGGGAGCCGGAAAGACGTTGCACAGGACTGGAGGCAACTACATCAGCATATTAATGCTTGTGGAGTGTGTGTGCGTACTTTGGGAAATGTAGCGTACACTATGTGTGAAGACCACATATTCAAGTAAAACTGCTCTTACAGACAATCTAAGTGGTGCTAAGAGTAAAAACATGTAGCCTATATGGTGATCTTCTGGCTGCTTCTTCTTGAATGTTAACAACAGTTGCAGTCATAAATATTCTGGTCTCAGAGGTTTTAGTACCTTTCCATAGGAGCCTTGTCCCAGCACCTTAAGCAGCTGGAACTGAGAGGGGTCTGCTTTCTCACAGCCCTCCTTAACATGGTGGCTGATGTCAAACTCCTTAAGCACACTGTCATCCTGAGAAAAGACAGACACACATCATTATTAGCATGTTTATTACATACTTACAAAGACAGAGGCAGAAAAAACTGTTCAAAGATGAGACCTGAACATCCATCCATCCATTATCTATACACCGCTTAATCCTCACTAGGGTCGCGGGGGGGGCTGGAGTCTATCCCAGCTGACTCGGGCGAAGGCAGGGGACACCCTAGACAGGTCACCAGTCTGTCACAGGGCTACATACAAAGACAAACAATCACTCTCACATTCACACCTACGGGCAATTTAGAATAATCAATTAACAGCATATTTTTGGACTGTGGGAGGAAGCCGGAGCACCCGGAGAAAACCCATGTATGCACAGGGAGAACATGCAAACTCCATGCAGAAAGATCCCGGGAAAGCTGGGACGCAAACCAGGTATCTTCTCACTGCAAGGCGAAAGTGTTAACCACTACGTCACTGTGCAGCCCTGAGACCTGAACAAGATGAGACATATTTTACAACATCTCAGCAGTTTAAAAAAAAAAAAAAAAAAAGACATTCAAGTAACCTCCACATCAGCTTAAAAAATGAAGCATATCACTGTAACAATCACTCTTAAGTCCACACCTAAAGACAGATGAATATTTATGAGCCATTATGTTATTACTGGAAAGGTGTGGACTGAGGTCACTGGCAGTGATGCATAGTGTAAGCTGCCTTTTTCAGTCCATTCAATCTGCTCAGTGAAGCGAATGATCAACTGTCAACCTGAGGCACAGCTTAGATTGGACAGTGTGACAATATACTGTAATTCTGTCATAGAGGTGTTAAGAGCTTTACACCTCACTTTCAATCAGGTATGAAATGATGACAGGACTTGGTAAATGTATAAAGGTAATGGTTGTAAACCATTTGTTTTGGTAGCCTCTATGAGTTTGATAGTAGCTTTTTGTGATGCTCTCTCTCCTGAAGAGGTACTAGGTTGAGACACTGGCAACTGCAGCTTGACATGGTTGAAAAATAGAAAAAAAGTGCCGTATGTATTTGCACATACTTTAATTAAATCTACCTGTTAGACTGAGCAAGTCAATGGTAACAAAACAGGTGCATTTTCTTGTTAGCAGTAAAACATCAATTATTCAGCAGTGATAGCATAGATGGCATTGTTTCCTCCAGCAGTACAGAGACATACATGGTAGGTTAACTACTGAATCCCAATTGGCTGTAGGTCTGAGTGTGAGTGTGCACGGTGGTCTGTCTCTTTGTGTTGGCTCTGCAGTGAGCTGCCAACCTGTCCAGGGTGCACCCCGCCTCTCGCCCAGTGTCAGCTGGGATTGGCTCCAGCCCCCTGCGGATCTCTGCAGGATAAAGCTGGTATAGCTAATGGATGGATGGACGGATTTTGCACAAATCTGTCACAGGTCATCTGTTTCACCAAACTCACTTCACTCGTGTCATTTGTTCCATTTTGCCAAACTCACTGACTTGGCATCGCGGCTTGTATGAGCCAACAGCAAGAGGTTCACTAGTTCTTGTATGCTTTGTTGTTAATGTGGATTTAAAGACATAAAAGTATTACATAAACAGTTATCTACATAAGGTACTGACTAATTGATTTTCTAATCTACTGTGGCTTGTAGAATTGACAAAACAACCTGTTACCATCAGAGGTTGTTGTTAGATCAATCCCTTAACAGTATGCAGCATTTTGAGAATGGAATGAAATACATTTCTCTGAGAATCAGAGACTCAAAATACACATAAAGCTAGAAATAATCAAACTGTCACATCCGCTTCTGCGAAGACAGCAAGTTCTTTGATGCTATCATTGTAGTGAGAGCGCTGAGACTGTAGTAATACCACATTTGTGATCTTGTTACAGTTTCCTCTAACCAAGAACACAGCAAAGCAATATATTGGGCAGAAACTCAGCCTTCAAGATCTATTTTCATTACCACTTGAACAGAGCTGGTCATCAGGCATCCAATTATTCCAAAGCTGTTTCTCATGTATCAGGGATTTTGTATTAAATCAGAGTTGGACTCTCCAGGCTGATGCAATATCAAGAAAATAACACTTCTCTCTAGACATTCTTCAAAAGATAATAAATATATTTATGCAGGAAACAAGTGAAACAGTCTCATACTGTTGGCAGTGTCTTTTGCTAGTCAGTAACAGAAATAACCACTAAAATACAGATTTTTTTTGCAGTGTAAATCCTAAAGGAAGTGCACAAGCAAGCAGAGCTACACATTCGTCTTCAGTGAGGGAGGAAACAAACCTGACAGCATATCAAGTGCTGACATAACAGCATAGCAACAGTGCAGATCCATAGCCCACATCACACATTCAGTGGAATCAAGGCTTTTCTGTTACAATATTTTCACTTGTTTTGACTCGGTGTTCACAACAGTTTCAACATGCAAAATACATCTTCTTTGAG
This sequence comes from Amphiprion ocellaris, assembly GCF_022539595.1. Lineage (NCBI taxonomy): Eukaryota > Metazoa > Chordata > Actinopteri > Pomacentridae > Amphiprion > Amphiprion ocellaris. The sequence goes on from NC_072766.1 coordinate 15,384,276, forward strand.
GCTCCAGCTGTAGCATGTTGAACTGTTTTAAATGGTAGTATTTCCATTTTGTAAATGAGGCCATGGTGCATAAAATTAAATAAACCGCACTCGAAAATGGGAGATATGTTAGGAACTAACACAGCACTGGGGGGTTGAAGGCAATTTGTAGAACAAAACTGTAACATTATTGTTTTCTATAGTTGGTTGTGATGTCACTGCTTGTCTCATGTGAGCAATTGCTGTTTCATTCTTTGAACAGAGTAGCAGGAGTGACGTCTGTCAACCAGAGAGAAAACAGCTTCAAGGCCGCCAACGCCAGCTCATGGGAGACTGATCAGATGCTGATCCCCCCTTCACTGGGAGGGAGATGGAAAAAAAACCCTTCCGCTCGTGGAGCATCCAAGCACCTCATTGCATACTACTGACAGACAGCCCACCAGGTAAACAAACTCATCCAGAGAGACAATAGCACAAACAGGTAGAGGGTCTGACAAGTTGATTCATCAGCACTTACTCACTACAAATAGGAGAGGGTTTATTTTTTCCATTTATATCCCAAACATACAGGTAGACGTGCTGCAAACAGCATGCTGCCGCTCTCTCTCCTTGCTGGTTTGTTTGGGCTATAAATAGACCTCTACTGCTATGGCTGTCCACTGAATCAATCTGTCTCTCTCCATTTATCTATCAACCTGCCTGCCTTGCTGCTTGTTTGCCTCTTAGCGTTTCTGTCTGACTCCATTTCCATACATCCTCTCTCTCTCTCTCTGACAAAACACTAGTGTCTCCCTGGCCCTCTGTTTTCTGTATTCTTGACAGACAGGGAGAGCAACAGCTGTAAGTATGCAGCACTGACTCCTGAACCACTCCACAAGAAACCAGACAACACGCATTTTTTTCACACTCATTCCCATGTGCACACAGACTCCTCACACACATTCTCATGTGCTGCGCATGTGAGTTGCTATTTCTAAGGGCCATTATATTCACACATGGTGCAATTGTGATGCAACACAGCTTCACATACACGTACTTGTGTCTAGTTGATACAAGTTTGTCCCGATGAGATCTCAACAAAACTGACTGACCTCTAGTTGACAGAATCCGGTGTTGTTCTTGTTCCTTGCTGCCTTGTTCTTCAGGTAGATAGAAAACCATCTCCGCACTGTGAATTTTCGCGTGCTGGTATCCATGGCAACCTGCAGACCTGTGCATCTATCCCATAATGATGAACATCTCCCTGCAGGAGGGGGGGTCCTAAGGTAGAGACGCAGAAACAGAGCTTTTATTGGTTATCTATTTGTCCCGCAGTTTCTCCATTGGCCCGTCCTCAATGTCGTCGCTTTGTAGTTTTCCCATCATTCACATGTGCCTCTTGTCTCCCTGGTCGGGTTTCAGGCTGCCGTTTTCTGCCCCCCTCTTTTCTTGTCCTCTCTCAGCTGCAGTGGACACCAGCAAGCACGCAGTCAGAGTTGTCACAGAGCCGCAGCCAGACGGACGGGGCAGGTGCTGCTGGGTCTGGGATTGTCTCGTGTTTTTGCAGCGGGGATCACTGCATGAGGCTGCAGGGAGAGGTGACGAATAAATCTGTTCCGCTGAATCAGGAGAGGTGTGTGTGAGCTCCCTCCTCACGTCTCTGCCCGTGCATGTGTGTGTAATGCTCATCCCCTGCCGCCTCTCTCTCTCTCTCTCCTCTCCCTCTCTGCAGAACAAGGGATTGTCACCAGTCACATTGTGTGCAGGCCGGCAAGCTCCCGACCCCTCCCTCCCTCATCCTCCCCTGTTCCTGCCCCTCACCTCCCTCTCGGTTTCTCCCAACAGCATACAGCAACAGCTGGTGAGGTCACATGGTGTAACCCGGCTACCTCTCTCTTCCTCTGTCCCCATCTCTGTTTGCTCCTGCATGACATCCAATCACACACACAGACAGAATCAAAAACAGGCAAATGACAAAAGTAGATGGCAAGCAGCATAACAATAGAGGGGAAAAAACAACACAGTGGCTCAGATCCAGAGACATTACATCAGAATTCAATAGAATAGAGGACAGCAATCAATGTTATGATCAATAATGATGACAGAAGCAAGGACAGCAATCACAGAGAGTGCAGTGTGATCTGGGTGATCACTGGGTGTATGAGTGTGTGTTTGTGTAGGTACTTGGATCTGTCACATCAGCAGCTTTGCAGAACTGCAGTGTTACATAACCATAGAGAGAGGGGGAAAGAGAGAGACAGAGAGATGGAAATAGAGCAAAGGAAGTGGGAGAGGTGGGGGCAGCATTATTATTATTGATAACAGGGACTAAATGAGGACCTGTACTTCACTTAGGTCAAGTGTCCACATCTGACCTGGCATTTAATTGTTTTCTAAAAAAAAAAAGGTTTCAACTTCTTCAGACAAGGCATTTCACCTCAAATGCTCGAACTGTGATCCCTAAACCCGGAACATCACTACAAGCAGTGCTCGTAGTGCTATTTTCATATGTTTGACAGGATTTGGACCACAGTTGGAAATAACTGGCACGTAGTTTGAGGGCATTTTAGCACTACTGGAAATGTTACAAGATATGTTCAGTCAATCTGCTGCGCTGTGTTGTGGGAGGAGATTCAGGATTATGGATTGGTGTCTTTGTCCCGGTGGGATTAGGGCTCTGTAAGGAGATCACATCATTAATATTTATACACACAGCGTAGATGTGGGCACATAGAGGCAGGCTGAAATTTAGTTCTGTTACTACATTATACTGCATGGATAACACTAAGATGCCTATTAAGATTCCATCCTGTCATTTGTGGTAGATGGTCTGTTATATATCTTCAACAAGCTCTATTTAGGATCTAGGGTAAATTCACTTTTAATTCCATAAATTAAAAATGCTTATAGATGTGCTTCATCAATATTACATAATAACATCAAGGAATATGAACTAGATATTGAGTGTTTTATTAACATTAAAAAATTATGCAATGTACACATTTTCATTTCAGTCATTTTGCAAATTACAAAAATAATTAAACTTTAAAATGAATCAATTAATTAATGCACAAAAACAGCCGCAGCCAAACAGCACCAGCAGAAACAAGTCATTGTACAGATCAGTGATGGATTAAGTAGTGTTCATCAAATCATATGCTACATCTTAAGTGTTTCATCTGTATGGTCCTAAGTCCAGCAAAAATGATGTACTGTGAACTTGGGTGACGTCTTGTGTAATCCACTGTGTTACATTGTGGGCGAACTTGTTTTTATTTTCAGTGTATTTTCTGCATTGTAAGATTCATATTTCCTAAAAACAAGCTACGTAGAGGTAAAAGAAGCATCGATTCTATACACTTACAGAGGCAGAGTCCTAAACAGGAAACAATGAAAACAAGTGCAAATACTTGGCAAATATCCGAAGGTAGCTAAGTATAACTACCATTAGTTTCCATTTTATGAAAGATGTAGATTTTTAAAAGGTGCCTTGTAGGTCTAAAGATAATGTCACTTGACCCTAAAACCCTCAAAAATATGCATGCTAAGCAGTATTATTTGCATAGTGATTTAACATTACAGAACACTTCCTATTTTAATGCACCAAATTAGTGAATTATCATGATTTTGAGAAGGCATTTGCGTAATAACTAAACCAACCCCATAAAAAAAGAGATGGCACTGAACAGGTGGCATACAAACACAAATATTGTTTAAAAACACCAAGCAGTGTCACAAGATATGCACTTTGACAAAATGTAAAATGTACAGTACATAAACTGTCTTTGTAATCATGATGCCCCTGGCTGTCCTTTGGAAAAACACATGCCATGACTGTTGAACTTGTCCATTAGTATTATAGTGTAAAAGCAATAAAATTCCAGTAAGGTAGTGCACATGTCTATGTATGTCTGGTTTTTACAGCAAGTTTTAAAAATATAACATTTTTTAAAAAATGTTTTAAGACAGCAGTGATTAATCCAATTTTTCCAGACATTATCTTTAACATTAAATCTACGCTGTTCCTTGTAATTCCTGAGTAAAATATTACAGCACATTTGAACAAAAAACTCCCAAAATGCATTTGTTTATATAGCTTTGCGTATTGTATGTAAGAGGATTGATTGAACTGAAATGCAACAACATTTCAGTTTGTGCATGTATGTATTTCATTTAAGAGGAGGGTAGTAAACTGGCATATCATGGTCACACACACTGAACCCTGATGCCTTCTCAACACCCACAGGACTATCCCAGCCTCCCTTAGAAATGGTTTCCATGGTGATCTGTTTCTCACAGTCCAAGAGGGTAAAGTCGGGGTGAAAACAGATCTCAATCTGCCCCAAAATTTGGAAATCGGCATTCTGTAATGAACGGAAACAGAATTAAAATGTGGCTTAAAAACAGCTATATCTAATGCAAAAAAATGGCTGGCGCATTATTGAAAAGTAGCTCCATACAAAATAACATCAAATGATGATTTCATTATTCAAGTAAAATTAGGTGTGCATACCTTTGATGGATGGGCACATTGGATTTTAGGTTTGACACCGTAGACGTTTTCTATCACTCCTTCAATTTGTGAAAACTGCACACAGACACATTAGCAGCAGAGAGAAGCGCAAATGTGAGAGACAACAGCTGTGACTTTCGTAATTATGAGACACTCTAAATCGATCTGATTATATCATTCCACATCATAAATATAAATAAACTTACAGTGTAGTATTTGTCAGAAGGGATGATGTCGAACTTCCTCAGGATGCTAAAATAACACAAACAGATTTCCATTTGAGGCTTTGAGGTGTTGATGTTTTATGTGACTTACAAGTTTAAAGGAGTTTCTGTGAACTAGTCTGTGGATGGCAAACATCAGGAGAGGGAACAGAAATCAGAAAAATCGAGTTCAGACTAAGAACTAGGCAATGCGAAATTATTTCCGAGGAAAGAGATGCATGTGTGTTTGTCTGTGCTTGCATGTGAAGGGGGTGTATGTTTCAGTGTTTTGTACCTGTCCAAATCCAGCTTATGATAAAGTTCAAGTGCCTTGCTGAAGTATTTATGTTGACTGTTCAGAGATTCAGCTTTGGCTGCACATGTTCCGTGTTTGTGCCACTCATACTTCCTGTTGAGACAGACAAACATCAGAAAATTTCAGTCAGGAATACAGAATAAGGATTTCCAGCTGTACACAAAGTTAACATATATGTAATATATACTATATGATAATGTTCAGAGTGGCAAAAAAAAGAGAAGTAAAACTTGGGACTACAAGTAAAAAAATCCATTAATTACACCACCAAATACAACAGAAAAATTTACTTTTGTTTGTCTGACATTCGGATAATATTTTCATATGAGATACAATTACAAAATGCCAGTCTGTTAATGTTTCGCTTGAACGTTGCACGTGTTTTTGTGACCATGTGCAGGTGTGCATTTCATCTTGGACTTGCAGAAGTAGCATCGTATCAAAGTCTGAGAGGATCTTTGTCAACAGGTCCAAGATGAACCTACGTTTATGTGGCGGATAATCGCTAGTGATGAGAGTTGGGTCTACAGCTACAACGCAAAGACCAAACAGCAGTCTTCACAGTGGAAGAACCCACAGTCTCTCTAAAGTGACAGTCTTCCAGTGCAAAGAAGGTGCGTGGCCAGACATGCACCAAGACCATGAAACTCATTTTGTGTTGATGGGGTTATGCACCGTGAATTCACCTCCAGGGTCAGACTGTCAATGGCAAGTTCTAGTACATCCTGAGGCATCTGAGGGAAGACCTTTGGTGCAAACGACCTGAACTTTGGCATGATGAAAAGCTCCATCATGACAAAACAATCACTCACAGCGTGTTGAAAACAAACAAGTGCGCTTTCAAAACGGGACTTCCAAAGAGTGTCATAAATGTGGCAGGAGTGCTGGGAGCAGCGCATCACTGTACAAGATGACAACTTCAAAGGGATGGTAGCCAAATCAGGCACGTTTTTTCCAGAATCTGAACTTTTTAAATCGCACCTCATGTGTCTTGAAGCTTACAGAAATTTCATATCTGTCAAAAGAGTCAGAAAGCTTGACAAAGCAGACATACCAGAAACTAGCAGATGTGGGGTTAAGCAGGTCAGGCCAACTTTTCTTCATGTCTGGTAGCAGGTCCTAAAAAAACACACCCAACAACAGGCTTGTTTTATCTGTCAACTTTAAATGCTTTGTCTGCCTTGGGGTAAAAGCACTAATCATTCAGCTGTTCTGAAGAGTAAAATATACTCTCAAATCCTGTATGTCCTGGTCTTATCACATTAATGCTAAAACGTTTATGTTCCATCTCAATAAATCTACAGATTTAAGACAGTACAGAACATTATTAATTTCAAAGACACTTGGTGTCTTTGGGCAGTGGTTTACCTCTATTTGGGAAGAGTTGAAATGCCATGATGAATTGCAATCAATCCCTTTGTCTGGCCTGGAATACAGAAAAGGTCCCAATTTATTCACTTTCAGAGAGATAAACAAAAGTAGTGCATGAAGCATAAATTGTCTGTTTCCTACACAGTTAGTGGCAAAAGAGATGCGACATATCCCTGTTGTCGTTTTTCAAAGTACTTAGCTGGATTTTATTTTTTGACTGTATATATTCAATATGTTGTACTAGCAATTGTTTTTTTTAACTATACATTTACCTTTTACCAGTTTTCTAAAGTAATAAAAATGTTCCATGCTGCAAAGTGAAGAATAAAGTCCTAATATTCAAAACCACACAGACGCACGCACGCACACACGCACACACACACACACACACACACACACACACACACACACACACACACACACACACACACACACACACACACACACACACACACACACACACACTTACCAGAGTCCATGTAATGTCCAGTAGCTAATGTTGGGATGACAGTGTTCCATCTGAAATGTATTAAAAAAAACATAATCCATAAAATTACTTCCTCGGTATGACCAATAAACCCAGAGAAATTTTTTTTCAGAAGCTGTAACTAGTAATGATATAATGTCTGAAATGAACAATCACTTTAAACCCACAGGATGAATTGCATATTGTCTTTATAATGTCATGGACAAAAAAAATAAATACATTAATAACACAACGATAATAAAAAGCAAATTGAGCAGTTTTGTGTCATTTGTGACATATACTAGTACACTTTCAGTTGCTATTGTAGTAATTACACCAAGCAAAAGCTAATAAAGTCCATTGCAGTAGTTCTGCAATAAGTCTTAACCTACATGTAATGTGTTGTATCTACTCTCAGATGCATGTCGCTTTGGATAAAAGTGTCGGCTAAATGAAATTGTAATATAAAACTATACAATATTCAAAGGTATCAACCCACAGGTTTCAGGACACCACAAAAAGCATGAAAACTGCTGTCAAAAAGCACAAAATAAGGCTAACCTAAAGAAACCGCATGTGACCACAGACAAAATGTTAGCAAATGAAACCAAAATGCTGACACACAGACAGTCTTGTGATTCAGACACAGACATCACATGATATTTAAGGACTGCAAGCTCAGTCGGTAATGGAGGATAACATTCTGGTGCTACATAGGAATCAGCCAGAAAGTAAAAGAGAAACCATAACTGTTGATGTGGGAGTGGCGAGCACTGTCACCTCACAGTAAGAAGGTTTTGGGTTCCAAACTGTCAGCTAACTGTTGGCTTTCTCTGAAAATATTGTCATTCTGTATCTTCATCAACATTACCAAAAATCTGTTTTATATATTATCATACAAAATCATTGTTTTGTTTCTGTTCATACACCTTTCACACATTCATAATGTTAGACGGATAAAGTGTATGAATCCCTTAATCGTATCAGCAAAGCCTAACTGGACACAGGACTTGGCAAACCTTGTGTACAATCAGTGAAATAAAACTGGAGATGGGAGTTCCAGCTACTGTTAGCTACAACAAAGATTTTTTTTTTGAGTTTGCAATTTACATAAAGTATCTACTAATGTGAACCGTGCCTCTAAAAAAGAGATCTCACAAGATTAATGATCAAATTGATGATTTTCATGATGTTTGAAAGAGTTAAAAAGAGACAAACTGTCCACAAATGGTGACCACTTACTACTGTAGCTACTCTCCCTAGAATATAACTGCAAAGGCCTAGTGCAGAATGCTCAACAAGGGAAAAAAATGACCCAGAGTAACAGTTAAAGGTTTAAAAGCAGTCACTGGGTCTGGGTAACACCTCTGTTCCTCAGTCTACCAGATAGATATTTTATAAACCCCAACAGAAGTTCAAGACGCTGAAATCATGGTGCATGTTTGCACTGTGGAAGCAGCTACTCTTCAGAGAAAATGTCGCTACATGCCTTAAATTTGTCAAAGAACCCACTGATATTTCAAATGCACTACTATAAAGATACTGTCTGCAGCGACAAGGTTGAATTGATGGGAATTCTGCATATGAAAATGAACTAAAAAGTCTATTTAGGGAAAGATGAGCCTCTTGACGTGACTGTAATAACCAACCTCAAAGTTAATCACAGACTTGAGACAGTGTAGATGCTTATTATGAGAAAGCAAAGATTATCCCTCTGACAGATATCTAATATTAAACAATTGACAGTATTAGGACCTGGAAGAAGCAACATATCATTGGAGTAAAGGCAACTAATATTAAGGGGAATATCAATTTTTGGCCTGGTTGATTATTGAACTTTATATTCAGCATGTTTACGATGATGGGTATCATTATCATTTGGATCCAGTTCCCAAGAAATAAATTAACTTAAACATGGACTGCTGGTTCTGATGCAACTGCCTGTCTCTATCTGCAGTCATCACTTCGTGGTCTCAAGCAACATCCTGCTCACAGCATTATCTGATTGGTTACATGCCATGAGTAATTGTCTATCAAGACTCAGTGACAAATGTTGAAAAGTTGCCATCATTAAACACATGTAAAGCATAAATAAACAGGCATTTTGAGAACATTTTGAGAACATTTTGACATCGAGATTTTCTTTTCTACTGCAAACGTATATTATCTCCAAATAATGGCTATAGGTATCCTTCATTATTTATAATCGGTATCAACACCAGGCCTGAAAGCTTCAAACCCTTTTTTTTCAGCTATTTAATAAAAGAATCATTAATTCTATAAACTGCAACTGCACATGTTCATTTCTGATATACCAATTTGTATGCACTGAAATATCCCAACTGTACATTTAAAAACCTCTAAATGTTAAAATGAAACAAATTGATAAATAAAGACAGAAAAAAACTCACAGAACAGAAGGTAGTTGGCCAGTGGTGGGTCAGGATAAGTTTGGTCCACATATGGCTGTATTACACAAAAATATCTTAGTAGAGTCCTGTTTGGTTATTATGTATTTATTACACAAATTTATATACGTCTATTATTTTTCTGTACTTACGGAGGTGAAATCACAAAGGCATAGGACAAGCCTGCTGCCAAGCAGACCAGAAAGGGAGAGCAGAGCCTCATGGCTGACCTAAAACAAGATAATCGATTGATCATTAAATAGCTACTTCAATCCAGAACTCAGAAGTGAAAACCAGAATCCCAGGTTCCTGAAACATCCACATTAGATTAAAAATCAACAGTGTAAATTGGAGCTCATTTCATGCACTCCTTTCCGTTATTCTGATGGCAACAGCACATGTTGACTTCATGTTTAAATGACCACACTGGTCACTTTTACATGAAAGTGACAACAGCAGTCTTGCTAGGTTGGACCTTGTAACATTTTTGTATTACTTTCAGGATGGCATACATCTGAACTGTATAGCTTTGCATTAATGGGAAGGCTTGCACAAGCTACAAATACTTAAAGTTGTGTGAAGCAATTTGAGGAAAGCTTTTTACACATTTCAGCACCAACATTGGTGCAAAAACAGAGCACAAAGGTCAGTGTCAAAGTGCCAAAAATCACCAAAATACCTATGTCAATACAAAACAAAAACACCAATGCTGGAAACTTGTGTATAATTACCCCCAATATGGAGACAGGATTAGTCTGTTTGTAACAGCAAGTCCCCTTGTGTACTTTTCTTCACATCAAACAGGTGAGCTGTCACATAGAGTCACCATTTCTAAGTTGCAGTTGAATCATTTGTAACATAGAGGTTGTCTGAGTTCTGAGCTCCAACATAATCTCAGTTTTTTTCTTCTTCTGTAGGTAAAGTAGTAGTAGCTACCTCATCATCACACATGGATGGCATTTTTTCAGTATGTAGGAAATCCTAAATAAACTAGGCTGTTATTCAGTAAAAAAATTTGTTATTAGTTAAGATGCAGTCTTTAGTATATAAGTGCATAATAATGTATTATATATCACTTAAGACAAGATAAAATCAATTTTATTCACCCTGGAGGAAATTGTTTTGCATGAGTACAATAAACAAAGGTTAGTGAAATATAAAAAAATTACACAGTGATTACAAATAGAAATCAAAAAAGAATACAAAATACACAATGCAAAGCATCTAAGTACGCAAGTGTCTAAATGTGTGAAGTGGCTAAGTGGATACTGAGGAATAGTGTCTAAAAACATTAAAAAAATAAATACAATAACACAACTACAAAATGTAAACTGTAAACTAAATAACTAGAAAAAGATAAACAAAAAGTGAACTGAAGGTAAACAGATGTATTACACAGAAATATTGCCCTTGACAATGGTGATATTGATAGTGAGACTATTGCACCTGATGTAATATTGTGATACTTGATGTAATGTCACGCACGTACCATAGTTCGCTCAGTAATTGTTGTAGGTATACTTGAATGAAGCCATGATAAACATTAGTGTAGAGGGAACCTATGTCTGAGTTGACACAAAGCTGTCACTGAAAGACTGATGATGCAGAAATGTTATGTATCTCATCGTAAACATGTGTCCCTGTGGAGAATGTGTACGTTAGGATAGCATTTCTATATTAATGGATTTTGATAAAAACAAGCAACATGCAAAAAGAACACGCACATGTAAGCCATCACTGTCAGAAGCAGAAAATCAGGTAGTGGCTTTAACTGTGGGAAGTGAATGACAATGAAGATCTCAAGTGTGACAACATTAGGCAATCAACAAATATCTTACATCCACCAACCCCTCCCTCCTTAACTACACAAAGAGGAACATAAAACACAGCTGAAACCTCATGCTTGAAAACCTATTACCTGGACACGTTTAGCTAACCTAAATCCTATCAGCTATGGAGACCCAGTCACGATGGAAACATTTGTGCCAATACTTCTGCAATCTTCATGTCAGCTTTTTACCGTCGCAGTAAAAATTCATGTTCAATTATAAACCGTCAATACACTCGGGATGAGATGACTTGCATTTCTATGGAATTGTACTGAGACATTTTAAGGAAAAGTCTCACAAGTTCCTAGTCAGTGAAGTGCCTTTAGACTTTAGCGAACAGATGGCGACGGACAACTTTAAACTCAATGGTCAGCTATAACAAACGTTCTTTTCTGTAACTTTAACTTAATGTAACCTATCCAAATTTGAGACAGCGTTAGCTAAAACTAGCTAAAACCACGAGCAATATCGCCTTTGGTAATTAGCCATTAAGCATTAGCTTTAAACTGCCGACTGACTTTACAGTCACAGCAAACTTGGTTAAAGACTTTCAACGTACAGAACACTGGGCTGAACTTTGGTTTTAACCACACAATATTTGGTTTTTAACATTTTTTTTAAGAATTGTAGCGGCCTCACCTTGTGCCGGGTAAGATGCAGCAAAGATTCGTAGTGTTTACAGGAACGTAAATAGGTTTCCTTTTTAGAGAACTTGGTTAACGAATTTACACCGGACAGAACGCTAACAGCCTGTTGTTGATGTCCCACAGCGCTTTAATGCCTGCCTGTCTGCTCAGCCAATCAGAAGCGCCGCACGGGTCATGCGTCATCACGTGGCAGGATGGCTGGCTTGATTTATTGTCCTGCCCGCACCGACTGCTCTTCATCCTGATGCTTATCAGTGATATTGTGGGAACAGGTTCGTTGAGTTAATAATAAACAAACACTCCTCTCAGGACAGCTTGTACTACTACAGGGTGCAAGAAAATATTAGTTTTAATATTTTTAAGATTTAATTCCTGCCATATTTTGTGCCATGTTACATATAGAATTACTATAAAAACACTACAACGTCAAAAACCTGAGGACAGTTTGGTAACACTGAACTAAAGTGTAAACAAATAAGCATCACCACACAGCCCACGTTTTAGTTATTTGAAATTGATAACTTCATTCTAGTAATTATTTTTTTGATGATATACTTGATCAAACGATCTGAAATAGCTTCTGTGATGAGGCAGCAGGCTTTGGTAATTTTGTAAGGTGGTACTGAACTTTGTTAGTAAAAATGTTAGTCAGACAATGTAACTACGCAAATGACTCATTTAGTCTGGAACCAGTTATATCAGGAGGATGCTCCACAGCCAAAGGAGACATGATAAATTGTTTTGAGCTTTCAATTTAAGTGTATTTTCTGTATACAGTGAGAAGGATGTGCACAGTTGGACTATGCTCACAACACACTGGGGGATTTACTGCACGTTTCAATTGTCATTCTGTGCGCTGGTTTCGACTTCTGCTCCAGTTTCTGGCACACTGCCACCTTCTAAGCTGAGCACAATAGAAATGTGACCAAAACAAGGGTTTACAAAACCCACAATGAACACACTCTTCCGTTTAGAGAACATGACAGTTGATCATTTTCTGTCAACATGCTTTAGATCTTGCCGAGCGTGAATCCAAGATTAAAATTCTGCTTATGTAGGTGATTTGAGTACATTTTAAAGAACTTCTTTTTCGCTCATGAATCAAAAATTGATGTAAAACTGTCCTATACAAAAGCAGTCAACAAAATGTATTGCACGCCTACCTGATGTTTCTTTAATAGAAGTTCTTTAATAGAAATCCGTCTGACTGTTCACTTTATAAAGTGCTCTGCTAACCATTCATTATTTAAACATAATTGAACAGGCCTGACATATTAAATGTATGAAATGCCTAGAGGCCCCTTTTAAATCATGATTCATTACAGACCAGTGTGTAAAATTAAGAATGTCAGTGGAGTAAATGGGTGAATAATCCATCTTGCTCTATCTCTAGAAACAGACTGAACTGTTAAAAACTATCATGGGAAAAGCCCAGATTTCCCAAAAACCCATTGGAAGAAGAAGAAGACATTGATCATACAGCTGAATTTTTTATTATCAAAGTATTTTCTTCTGTCTCACTGTTAACAAGCCACATAATGTGCTAAAAAGATCATTGAGCTGTGGTTACAGAATATACTGTATATATCACATGACCAATAGAGGGCTCTTTTTCAAGCACAGAATATCTGTCCTGTTTTTACCACACAGATGAGCTCAAAGCAAAACAACACAAAACACACTTACAATGATGCACAGGAGTACAGTTATATACTTATATTTACTAAATGAAGTGTATAAACCCTTTTTTGCATGTAGGAAAACCAAGCTTTATTTCAGCTTAAATGAACAAAATTTATGTACAGTTTTGAATGCAGTCCCATTGACTGATACATTCTTCCCACATTTTTTTTTTGTTATTTCTAGAAGGTTCCACAATAATGAACTTGACCATCAACTATTTTATGGCCCAACCAGAGAAGTCAAATGGTAGTTTGGTGTTATTATATGCTTCAAGGGTAAGAGGTTACAGGTCAGAGGTTCGGGAATTTTGGTTTCATCTGTTGGTTGACTTCCTGCTTGATTGACAGATTTGGGGCATTCAAAGATACTAACTTAAAAACAAAAACAAACAAACAAAAGAAAACCCTCACACATTTAATATACTTTGCATTCTAATTTAATAAATTAATTGTATGCAGACAGGACACTTGGAAGCCATTTTGCTCATATGCAATTGCACAATTCTACAGTGCTACTAGATAGATGAGTCAGTCTCTGTAAAATTAGCCTTTTCTTTGAAAGTTGTTGACCATTATATATAAATGCATAAACACATTTTAAAACCAGTGTACCTGTTTGTTTTCAAAATAACTCTAACTTTACGTTGCGACAACTGACAGACTTTAGGGACTGGAGAGGATCATGCATTTTAGGCAGATTGCAGACAGTTAAAGATTTTAGCTTTTAAAACTCTCCCGTTCGTCTTCTTGTTTGCCCTCTTTCACACTCTTCTATATGCCTGCGTCACACACTCGTGCCCAAGCCAACACCCTGCATGTCTCAGTATAACTCCATGTCGTCCCCTCATATGATTTTGTCTCAGATGTGAAATGTGTTTTACAGCTCCTCCACTGTCAGGAATAGTCCAGCTGTAACTGTAGCTAGTTTTATAAATAGGCCTTGGCCAGAGTTCAGCATGCGACACAGAGTCTCAAGACGTTTCTATGTGCAAATGGAGAATGAAATTACCAGAGGCTCTTTAGATCTGTCTAATTTACAGTTAGACAGTATAAGTTAATTGGCACCATAAATAAGATATAGGTAGGCATTGTAATGCTAAATTTAAAAATTATTTTCAGAAATTGTATGTGTGAGCTCTGAAATGCTGTCACAAATATGTTTAATTACTCAATAACTATGCCATTGTGTTATTACAGAAATTGAAGTGCTCAGCTCACTGTTTAAGCATGACCTAAGAAAGCGCCACATACTGCTGCCTATTCTGAGGAGCTAAAAATGCTGCTAGTAAATGTGTGGTACTGCCCTCCCCATAACATCACCATGGTCAGATTCCCAGCATTGTCTGGATCAGTTGGTATACATGAATAACCAGTTCTTTCTCAGGTGCCACTAGGATATCAGGCCAGAGACCAGCAGTTGGTCCACGACAAACTGTAATCAATAAACTCTGTTCATCAAATAATTGACTGGTTGTAGTGACCACGAGTCTTGAAGGATACCGGTTATATATAGGCAGCTCTCTCTCCTTATAAGGCCTCAGGGAGAGGCCGGTGGGGGACGGTTGGAGACGGGTGGTGGTTTTGTTGGCCTGGTACTTGGTTTTGGCTGACTCCCTGTGGATTCAGGCTGACAACCGAAGTCGCTGCAAAGGAAATCTCGAGGGGTAAGAAAAACTATTTAAAATTCAGTTTCCTGCTCCTATCTCACCTTTATCCTAAGCTTTTTGATCCACTTTTGCTTCTCACCTAAGTGTAGCAGGTAAAGTTAGTGGGATGGAGCTATCTAGAGCAGATTAGGGGGACAGCCAAGAGATGTTTCATCATCCTTACCAAGAGCTAATGATACTGAAGTGATGAATGATGGAATATAGCATTTATAAAGGATGTGTGGAGATTAGACTGGAATAGATGAATGACTAACAGAGGGCTCCTTTCAACCCTCTGTTGTCACTCATTTATTGGGTACTTGTTGTGTCTGGGACATGAGATAAAGACAGCAGATCTGTGTTTGTTTATCAGACTAACACTGTAATTGGTCAAAATTGACAAGGGCACTCAGGTCTGTTCTTTAGTGGGCAAACTACTGGGGTGTAGTTCTAAGCCTTTAAATGTGTTGACTTCATGTAAACTTGACCTCAAGCATAGGCTCACTAAAAAACACTTCATCTTAGATTGGGAAATTCACAAGTACAGGAGCCATTGTTATTCTTTGGTATTATCAATACCATTGGTTATCGCACAGCAAGTCTCTTGTATCTGAATAGGAAATGTTTATGAATAAGCTACATAATTTTGGAGGTTTGTACAGTTATGGCTGACAATTTCAGAGGTTTACTGTTACAGATGGAGAAGCTCGGGTGTCATTTGGTAGGTGTTTGTGCTGTTACAGTATTGGCTGGACTGAGAGACGCAAGGAGATGTAGGACTGGTGGGACTAGAATATGACCTGCCTGCTGGGATCACTTTCCTGAGGGCAGTTGGATTTAGTACCTCTTTTATTTGGAAGCACACCTTGTCCTGATGTCTTTTGTTTTGATTTCATATTCTTGTTTTACGGTGACATATAAACTCGTCAGATCGGCTGGTGGACTCATCATTGAGCAGGGTGTAAACCACCAATTAATGAATTTACAATCTTGTCAGTCTTTATAGTATGATTGACAAATACAGCAAATGAAAAAGCGAGTAAACTTGAATATACAGAAGAGTAATGAAGGTTTTAATGACTTTAGCTATTCTGTTGCATAACCAGACAGGTCAAAAGGGAATTCAACCACTGTTATTGATGTCATTGAGTCAGAGGTTAAAGGTCCGGGGTTCGGGTCATTGTGGTTTAGCTACCTGCTTGACTGTCTGCTTGACTGACAGTTTTGGGGCACTAGAAGTGGCTTTGTGATCCTTATGGTAACACTGAAGTTGGCCAGAGTGTTTCAGAGGAGTGAAAATAGGTATGTCTTTGCCAGTGCAGCACGTCTCAGTGGCTCTCAGGGTGAGGCTGGGTAGGAGGGATATGCTTCATGTTTCATCTGACTGTGCTCTGAGGACTATGAGGTGATGTAAGGCACTTAAACTCTGCTGTGTGCATGATGTAAGACAAAGTTATGTTCTTGCTATGGTGTCTACACTTGAACACGTGTGTATCTGAGATTCCAGCTAACAAGAAAGAGTAGAAATCATTGATGAAGAGAATGCTATCACTGTCTGAAAGTAAATTTTTACCCAATGTCAGTGCTCACAGAGTAAATGAATGTATTTTATATTTATGACACAATGTAACAGGGAAAAATGTACTTTCACAAATGGTTGACTGGTGAGCAGCTCCAAAGAAGGAGTTTTTAGTTGCCACATAATTCAGTTTGTTAAAATTAGAAGTTTTCAGATGTGATGCCATATAGCTGTGAGCTATATGTCTAAATGACTCTGATGATGCATTTGAAGAACCAGAACTGCCCATAGCTATATGTGTGTGGCAGTATTTCCTTTTCATAGTTTAGAAGGAATATAACCAGTGATGGATTTATTGCTATTGTCTCAATTTCAAGTCTTTATTTTAAGGAGCTCATACTTAGTATATTCTTCAGTTTTATATGTAAACTAATATTGTTTCATTCATTGGATCGTAGCAATATTTACAGTCCACCACCACAACATAAACATGCTATAACTGCCAGTGCTGAATTTAGAGCTGTCAAACTGATGGGACAATTTTTGGTGCAGCTGCACCATCAGTTGCTGTTCATATGTACTACGTGTCCAACAATAGTCTATGTTCATTCCTTTTGTTTTATGTGTGTGTACACGTGCGTCTGTGTTGCTGGTGGCTTTAAATCAATATAGTGTCACCTTGTCAGTCCTGGAGCTGCCAGTAAGTTGTGTTTGTGTGTGTGTGTGTGTTTGAATATGTGAGTCATGCAAACTGTGTGTCAAAATACCAGGAAGGCTTTTCCTTTTGTAGGGAGCATGTGAATACAACTGTGTTGCTCAGTATTGCTAATTGCAAATTAATATGCTCCAATCTCTCTTCAGCATAATGAACTATCTCTTCTTTTATTTACATTTTTTGTTTATTAGACTGTATCTCTTTTCAGAGTATTCCTTTAGGGTTGGGAGTCTGGTGTTTGTCCCTGTGTTACTGTGTCCCTGGTCTAAATTGTAATGTAGATACCTGCTGTGCTTTGTTACCATGTCAGTGTGTGTGACTGTGTGTTGCTGGTCCAACAGGTCAGTATCTACAGTGTCACCATGTCAGTGTGGATCAAACGTGGAAATTACAACCATGAATACCACCACAAACAGAGCCAATATGTGGTTAAAGAGTACAGCAGGTACAAGAGACATAGTTTCAAGCTAATGTAGTGCTTTGATCATCCTAATATTACTACTAATAGTAGTATTTTAACAGTAGTAAGGTTTGCCACTACTAAACCTGCAAATTCTGCCATATAAGCAAAGATATACCAATACAAGTAAGGCTAATCTGGTTGACATTAAGCTAAATTCAACATCAAACCAATCCTACGATGGCCAAGCTATTTGAAAGGGGCTTCCTCAAAGTATGTAGTATTTCATCATGCTATAGAGGCTGTCTGACCCTTAATGTAGTAACAGTTCAATACAGAGCTTCTTATGAATAATTTAGAAAAGAATTGGGACAACATTGTTTTTTTAATCTGCCATTTCAGACAGTTGCCTAAATTGGAGCGATTTTATTCACTTCATTCTCTTTGATATTGAGAATTAAATATGATCAAATCCTGAGAGTTCATTGGAGAAAACTGGCTAATGTATTCTTTAATCTGTGAAAAAATCTTTTGTTTGAGTCAGTGTGTGTGTGAGTGTGTTTTCATGCGTGTGTGATTTTAGAGGAGTACCACCAGGTACTCTGGCTGCTGTGTTTAATTCAAACTTACTGTATTAAAAATTCTTGTTCTTGCCGTTGCTTACTTACTCGCTTTAAAAAAAAATGCTAATATGCAGCTAACCAATGAAACTGAAATCTACTTAAGTTTAACAAAGTATTCAATGACAAATATTAGATAGATTTTACTAATGTAGTGATAGTTTCTAACTGTTTTCTGTATATTTCACTTAAAACTTCACTAAGCATAACATGTATATGAAACATGTGCCCTGAATAATGACCAACGGACTGATTTGCTTGTCAAAAATATGGTAAGTTTTGTTTTTGCAGCTGAGACATTTCCAAGCACATTTATACAACTAAATATTCTGCTTCAAGTATGATCACTTCTTGTTTAACCTACTTGATGTAAACCCACAAATCCTAGACTGCTTAAATAGTTGTTACACCCCAACTTGGCAACCACATTGTAACATATATTCTAAGGCAGCACTTCTAATTAAGGATTGCCTCGCCTCTTAATATGCTGGTCCACCTCCCTATTATCATCACAAGGGCCGATCATAACACCACCTGCCTTGCCCGTGGCTGCCAGCTTTCAAGATGCCCTTGACCTTCTAATCTGCAGGGCACTTCTGATGGCAGTGCTAGTTACTTCTGGCCTGAAGTCTTTGGGGAAAACAGCCATGAAAGACATAGACTCAGAGCTTCTCAAGACTGGCTGTGTCTCTCCTGCTGACAATCTTCAGCTATTAGGCAACAAGCCAAATTCCAGCTTCCAGCTCAGGGGAGCCTCTCGTGTCAGACCTTCATTTGCATAGTCTGTTAAATATGAGATATGGTTATGTGCAAAAATACTGCCTATAAAAGTAAAGAAAACAAGGAGAGTGTTCTGATTAACTGTTGTCTTTACATTTTAAATTGCTATTTCAGTCACATACTTCATGACACAAATGGCTCACCAAATAGACAACAGTTGTTCAGAGGGTTCTTTTGTTACAAAGGCAACCGATATGCATTTGTGAATATAAAAAAAGCAATAAATTAAAGCTGTCTCATGCAGAACAACACCCCTAGTGGCACAAGGGCACAAGTTTACACTACAATCTCAAACGCAGATGTTGAACATCAAATATCCTCTTAAAAAAGATTCTCCCTGAGGTGTTCAAGCTTCTCTCATATCAGCACTGAGGACACTGATAGAACTTTCTTTAAGTTGGTGTCTCTTCTCCCCTCACAGAGAGGTCGGGGTGAGGGTGTGTTGATAGCCTGCTGTGTAAAGTTCAGGCCAGTCAGGGAGGTCTTACTCTCCTGTCCTGCATTCTTTGCATAAAGCTGGTTCGCAGACTTTTGTATTGTGCTGGTATGATGGCAGAAGTCAAAAGCATGGGGATTTACCCCCTTAAGCTTTTAAAGCCTGTTAGAGGGGGGAAACATTTGTGTAAAACCAGAAACTACACACTTACAGTAAGTGCAGGCACAACCTCTAAATATCTGAACATATAGTCTTTGTGGATGCTTGGTTGGGTTACAACAGCTCATGTTCGAGAAAGTATGAAATTAATTTGGCAGATCATCACGGATTGATTAGTACACATTTTACTGATAATCACAATATTCAGTCCAGTGCTTGCCAGAGAATTGGGAGAAAGCCTACAGAATTTGCTTGAGACTTTCATCTTTACTCACGGAACTCAGGCCATAATGGATAACTTTCATTTTTCATGTGAAAAACATTTTCATAGTTATGCAAAACGATACGAATAATCTTTATTCATAGAGCACTTTTCTAAATCCTGGTTAAAAAGTGCTTCACAAGGTAGTAGAATAGAACAGACAAGTCATAAAATCTTCAGAATTTAAAAGACAGATAAAAACACAACATGGTGTAAAAGGAAATAAACAGTCTGAAATATAATTGTAGGTGCTGTCAAGACTGACTTCAGCTTGTTGCAAATATCTGACAGACAATTTAAATGAAAGCACAGCAGTTTGGGGGCCTTTTATTGAGTGAAGGGCAAAAGCATTATATGTCCTCAATAACATCAGGTAGTTACTGTTTTGGAACCAGTGTAATTTACAGTAAGTAGTGTTCTGGCAGGGATGCACTTATACATATGGTAATGTCCCATTTTTTAAATTTTCAATAAAGATTTCAGAGTCCTGCAATAAATTCACAGAAAAATACTCAATTCCTTGCCTGCAGGATAAACACTGTTTTCCTGAATCTACTAGTGAAGCTGATTTACTGTTTGTCTTTAGTTCTGAGGCGATGGAGGAAAGATATGAGCATAAAACAAAAGCTCGCATCCAGGAAGTGGTAAGAACCTACTAATTCTCTTTATCCAGACATACTGATGCAATGACAATGTAGACATGTTGTTTAATAGACATATGTGGATTTAATTAATGGTACTGCATTATAATATGGTACAGTACAGTAACTGGATGTTAAGGCAACATAGACAAGTGTGTAACAAAAAAGTATGTGTTATTGATTGGTTTAATATTTACTGTCATCTCTGTGTACATGTGCAGGTAAGCACGAAGATGATGGATAAATATGTGCGTGAGGAGCCCATGATCAGAGGACCAAATTTTCTGGTCAGACTCAGATCCCACACCGTGTTTGAAAACACTGCAATCAAACTCTTCTGCACTATTGAGGGCTTCCCCATGCCCATTGTTAAATGGTGAGTAAGAACCGAAAAACTTAAGCATAGCTACTCAACCATACACTATTTTATGGAGACAAGTTGGTCGACTATCACTCATTCTTTTCTTCTTTTGGGTTAAATGGTCATATATAATTATAGATGTTAGTAGTGATGATAAGAGAGTTGCTTTAAAAATAATATTTATTATGGTTTCAAATGCCTTGATGCAGTTGACCTATATTTTTTAATTTTCTTTAGGTATAAAGATGGTGTCATCCTGGATGTATCCTCTGGAAAGTACTTGGTTGAAGCCAAAGGTGGAATCCATTCCCTGGAGATCCCAAGGTACACTAAGTTAAAAAAAAAAAAAAGACTTCCGATAGAGGTTTTGACTAGTGGTGGGCTGCGCTGAAAAAAATTTATCTAATTAATTACAGGCTTTGTAATTAAGTAATCGTGATTAATCACAGTTTGTCAAATAGCAATATTTGACACAATAAGCAAAGTTTTTCAATTTAAATAAATTTTGGTCGACGACTGACTCAAATAGACATATAAACAGCAAAAATGTTTATGTTTCATTTATATTTATCTGTGCATTTTTCATCCGTCTACTACATTCACAGATTACTGCAAACTCAAAGTGCAATTATAGCAATTATCTTCAATATTTTAAGACTTTTTGTAAACTCAAGCACTTTCAATGTATTGAAAAGCAGTCCATTGTGGGCTGGCTACACCGTTTGCTGGTAACTAAATGTATAGTGTGACGCCCTGGAGCTCATTTGCATAAAGTGGTTTATTTTATGCAAATGTGGCGCTGGGAGCGAACGTCCGACGAATCGCGAAACTTTCGTTAAACGTCTAAACTAGCCGTTGTTGAACGAAAACAAGGACAGATTCAGCAGCTTATTTCTTGCTTCAAATGCTTTCAGAAATACTTTTTGCTGAACAGTTTTCATAATCAAAGAGAAAGTTTGCGACCAAGCCACCATGTTAGTCTGACATTTCTGCACTGAGTGCGTCCTATGCATCTTCTTTGCGGCTGGCAAACAGACTTTAGGTGCATTACCGCCACCTACTGGGCTGGAATGTGCATCAGTGTTACAGGTATGCCAGAAATTAGAGAACTTGCGAAGAAGTTGCGATTAAATGTGTTACTTTTTTAACGCATTATTTTTTCTGCAATTAATTCATCGGAATTAACGCTTTAAAGTCCCATCCCTAGTTTTGACCATTAGCACCATGTAGCAAGGATGTTTTCAAATTAACGTAGCATTCCACTGCTTTATTCTTAAGGGACAGCTTACTAGTCAAGATGAATGAAAGATGATACTGGGATGCTTATCAATCTCAGGATCTATCATTTTTTAGGATTTACTCCAAACGTGCAGCAGTACAAACTATTTAGGGTAGAAATGCACCAGTAAAAGATAACAAGCTACAGACTATATGGTTATGTAAACAATGCATGTTCTAAAAAATACAGACTTGTCTCGCTGGCAGTGTTTCCATGGGACAAACACGTGAGGACCACGGCCAGTTGATGATTCATGAAGTTAGTGAAGTTGATTAACCAAAAATCATGCTGGAAAATGAGCTGAAAAAGATGTATTTCTTTAAACATTCTGATTGCACGATTAAGATATTATTCCAAATATCTGTTGTTACCACTGCACCACATTGTTATTTGGTTGTGTTTTCTGTATTTGCAACACATTTCAATATTTGGTGGTGTTTCTAAATGTAGCACATGTCAACAAGTCTGTTTTATTAGGGTATTTGTTTTGTCAATTTATATGTGTTCTCTTACGATGCAGTTCATTGAGCGTTAGGGCCACTGTGTTGACCGGCCAACTATTTGGTCCAAAATCTATCCTGACAATCCCATTGGGATTCACACACAAATTGAGATTAGAGTTATTGCATCAGAGTCAGCTGATTATGTGGGTACGCTTTGTGGTTACAGTCAGGGGACGGGAGAATATCCTGCTCTCCCCTCCAGTCTTTGGAAGCTCAGCTGTTCGACTGCTGATCTCAGTGCTACGTGATACTCCAGGACTCTTACGGTCATCACTCTTTCCTTGGCTCCAATTGCCTCAGTCCTTCTACCAGTCACTTTCACACAGGCCAACTAACAGTCATTACTCCTTGTAGAAAAATACCCTTAAACCTCAAAACCTTCCTTAAGTGGTGTAAAACTCATTAGACTGTAAGATAGATTACCAATTATTCTGAGTGCGGTGGGTTCTTTTTCAACTAAAGAATTGTCAAAATGACAGCTACCATAAAAAGCTTTTGGATGGTAGCTAAGTTTTAAAAATAGACTGGAAGAACTTGAAGGATGAATCTCTTTTGAATTACAAATTACCAGCATCTTGTCAGAATTTTAAGCCAGACTCATGACAAAGAGAGAACATTGCAGAATCCCCCTGCAAGCCTTTCTGCCCTGGATCCTTACAGAGAAGCTCCTCTACAGTCGTTCAACCTGCTATCATGATTCACAATAACAATACATCTGCTGCTCTCCCTCAACTTTCCTCTGAAACGCTCTACCGCTATGATATCAAAGGCTTCTTTTTCATGACTACACCTGCCTATGCATTCTGCATGGGGTGAAATTCCATTGTCAGATGATACTGGTGTAATATGAGGTTGTGGAAAAGTTGGTGAGAGGAACATCGGGGTAGAGACACAGAAACACCAAGAGACTGGAGGGCAGAGAAAGAAAAAAAGAGTTTGAGCACAGAGATGCAGCAAGAAACAGGACAAAAACTGGCTTTAACACTGTAGCAACCATTTGAGTCTCTTAAATCTTTCTGTTTACATTACATCAACATACATCTTAGCCTGGAAATGCATTTTTTTTCTCGTTGGCACTCTCTGAAAACATAACTTAATCCTGAACGCATTCAGTTTTTCTGCAATTTACCACCGTGGGACTTTCAAAAATGGCAACCATCTGTGACCATGAGTCTCTAGAGGGAAAATCACAGCAACCTCTTGTATCAATATATTATTTAGAGGATGTACTGTATTATATCCTGCAGTTGAATGACGGTATGCAGAGTAGATTTTATTGTGAAGGAATCATTTTTGTGACATCTGCTCACACAGAAGACTAACTAAAATTAAGCACCTAACTTGTGGCTCTGTCTCCAAGTCTAATGTACACATTAAGTACTCTGCAAGCATTAATATCAGGACTATGTCAGATGAGATGGGATTGAACATGTGATCTTTTCTTAAAGGAGAGCTGTAACTTCCCTGGTATTGTTCAGTTGTATGTATATGTGAATCAGGCTTTGCTGAATCTCTGCTGTGCTTCTTGCCTGCTGATTATCCTGGGAACATAATGCATCCATGTGAGAAATCATTGCTCATTTCATGCATTAGTTTCATGCACCTTGTAAGAGCAAATCCACACTGGCATTACTTCCACAGTTTACAATTAGCCCTGTCAGAGTCGATCCTTGTGGATATACAGCGCATCTGGTATTTAGGCATCTCGCATGTCTTCACAGATGACTGTAAACATTACTTAAGACTCACATAAACACCCAGGGCTGGATAGAATGTGATGGAAAATGCTACCATCATACCAGCCTAAACAACAGTGCCATTTATACTCTAGTCTGTTGGCTGGTAAGAAATCTTTTGATTTCTTTAAAACCACAACAGTAAATAATACAATTGTCTGCGAGATTTCTATGTGATAAATTGGCCTAGAAATTCTTGTTTTTATTGTGTTTAATAGATGCTCGACTGATGACACAGCCCAGTACACTGCTGTCGCTGCCAACAGCCATGGACAGGCTTCTAGTCAGGCCTCTGTTATTGTCAAGAGTAAGTCACTGTGTTTGATACATGCTATCTGAAATTCAAGTTTGATTTCAAAATTTTCAAAAATAAATAAATAAATATAAAATTGTCATCATATTTAGCTGAGATACTTGGATCTACAACAGCACATCTAGACTGTCAGTTCACCATTTGTCTGCTTATTCAGTCTCTAAGCTTCTATTATTTCTACAAGCTGCTGCGGCTAATAATAATTAACTTTTGTTATATTTGTTTTTCAATCGTGCAGGGTTCAGACAGGAAGATGAGTCCTGTCCATATGCATGGCTGCCTTTCACAGGTAGACATCATAATTACCTCCATCTGCCTTCAGCCTTGTCTAAATGTCCAAAAATTACAATTTTAAGACCACTAATGACGACGTTAACAACAAAGCTAAACATAAATACAATCTCTTTTCAAAGTAATGTGTGAAGCAACAAACTGTTGCCACCAGCCTTATTCTAATCTCTCTTTGTGTTCCTCTCCTCTGTCTCTCAGCTGCCATGCTTCCCAAGATTCAATACACTAAAATCAACATCACGTTTGTGGAGACGTTTGGTCCAGTGTTTGCTTCTGAGGGAGGATCTGCCACTTTGTCTGCCACTATGACCCTGAACCCAAACCTGGCCAACCTACAGCCCGAGGCACAGTGGTATAGAGATGGTAATTGTTATAAAGTAGCATTTAATGACAACATAATTACCCTATAATTGCTAGTAATATATACCAACGGCCACGGTGTCTGCCAGACCCAATCAAGTCGACATGCAGCCAGAGGCACAGCAGTGGAAAAATTGGAAAATGTTATGGACACTATTTTTATTGCTTATTAATTATACTGAAAGCAGTTAAATAGACTCTGGTAATATACCCCCAATTTGTGAGCAGTTTCATTTGGTATGTGTGTGTCTGTAGTATAAAAGCAAATCGTGAATTGAATTCAGTCAAACTTCATGTTTCATTTATAGAAATACAATGTTTTAGCAATCTAGAGGTTTAAAGGTATCATGCCATGACAGTGAATCCATGAACCTGTCTCATTTCAAGACACTCGTCTGTTTGACTCTAAATGGGTGAAGATTGACACTGGCAGAGGAGTCACCACCTTGACTCTTCCAAACCTCTACAAAGACGATGAAGGCCTCTACACACTACGCATGGTCACCAAAGGAGGCACCGCAGAACACAGTGCATTTGTCTCAGTTGCAGGTGAGAAAGATGATTAGAAAGTTGAAGAGAAGCTGACATCTTGAACCAAACCAAACTTCAAACCAGTGATTTAAATAGGAATATAGAGGTTTTATTTCTTTGTTTTGTTGTCAACACAATACTTTCCTGCTTTCTCACTTTTACAAACTCTTGTTCTATACTTTAATACATTATTACAGTCATGTTATTAGTTATTACTATAATATGGTTGCAAAACCATCATCTTCTGTATAGATGGTCCTCCCCCAGTCCCCGCTGCACCAGGTGCTCCTATGGACATCAAGATCCACGATGCCAACAGAGACTATGTCATTGTGTCATGGAAGCCTCCTAATACCACTACAGAGGGTCCAATCCTGGGATACTTTGTGGACAAGTAGGAGTTACTGATATAAACACCATAAACAGATAAACTGACCAACACAAAGACAAACTGATTACTGTAAGTCATCACACTGAGTTGATTTGACTATGTGTGTAAATGAAAGGTTTTTTGTCTCAAGGGAGAGGCAATCTGTTATTGTCATATTGCTCTACTCCTTCATCCCCTTGAGATCTTTTGTGAGCCTTTTACAGCTAACTACACCTTCAACTCAAACCTCAAACGTCTTACCAACACAAACTTGAACTGAACACAACTCACTCAATATACACCACATACAGGAACATGTATATATAATAAATGGAGTGATCGACCATTGTAGCTAAAGAGGCCCATTTGCTGTTTTAACATTTTAATTTTTTTTGCCAAGCAATGAGCAATGGCCAGTTTTGTTAAGGCTCCTACTGTGTAAGGATTAGAAGATGCTATATTTTCACATACTGGTTGATATTTAGTGCCACTAGGATTGTCACAGCTTTTTACTGTACAACCATGGCCTCAACAAATTGAAAAACTTGTAAGAATACACACAGATCATTTTTTTCAATAATAACATATTGACATCGTGACAAATGTCCAACATTTTATTCACCAAGCCAATGTATAACTTCCACTATGTTTTTCCATGCATGTTAATCACCTTAACTCGTCTCTTCTTTTCTCCTTTTCTCTTTAAAATTCTTTAGATGTGAAGTTGGAACTGAAAACTGGACCCAATGCAATGATCATCCCATAAAGATCTGTAAATACCCAGTGTCTGGGCTGTTTGAAGGACACTCGTACTACTTCAGAGTCAGAGCTGTCAACTCCCACGGAATCAGCAAACCATCGCGCATGTCTGAGCCCATCGCTGCACTCGACCCCACTGAGTTTGAGAGGCTCCATGGTGGGTTTAACTGGATTAGTACAGACATATCTTCCCTTCCTTTCAAATCAATACACTTATTAATTTCTACAAAAAACAAGCAAAATTCCCCCATAAGAAGCCATAGATTCCTGTTATTTTAATTATTTAGGAGGGCTAGATGTTTTTTTATGTATGATCTCTGTTTTTGTATTACTATGCAATACCTGTCTTATCTTATGATGCTCTATTATGCCAGGTTACTCCCATAAAACAGACTAGGAAAAGAAAAGGTTGTGGTTAGGAGTTGTACTGTGGGACAGCATGTTAGACACTGTACAGCGTTACATGATCAGTTTTTATTTAAATCACAGAGGAGGTTTGTAGTGAATATATATTTGCAAGCAGTAGATGGCTACAGGAAAATGATCCAGATTTACATTTGAAGTCTGTCTGAAGTAACTTCAACATCCACTTCCAGCAAACTGATGATAGTGTCTTTTGTCCTCCTGCAGCCAAGAAGCTCGGAGGAAAACTGGATGTTGTGTCTTACCACGATGAAGTTGAAGGTGCGATTTTAATTAAGAACAGTATTCCTAAATGATGTATTTGTTAAATATTCTAATAATCTGTGTGTATTTATTTGTTTTTCGGTGCAGCTGATGGAAAGCCTCCAGGTGTTCCATCAGGAATGTATGCCTCAGAAACAGACAGAACATATGTTGTTTTGAGCTGGAAAGCCCCGGCATACTCCAGCACTGCTCCCATGTGGTACTACATAGAAAAGGTAACAGATAATTCCATACTGTTGCTAATTAATTCCATACTGTTCTGTATAATACTGCTTATGAATCACTCTATACAATAGTTGTAAGTAGACAGCTATATTTTTGTGCTATATTTGGTACTATCTGTTAAAAAATAAATAAATAAATAAACTTTCCTTGGTCTCTTTGTGTCCCCACAGTGCTTGCTGGACAGTGGTGCATGGCAGCGTGTTAACACTCAGGTCCCTATTCGATCTCCCCGTTATGCTGTCTTTGACCTGGCGGAGGGCAAACAATATAAATTCAGAGTTTCGTCTGCCAATATCTATGGAACTAGTGAGCCCTCTGAGCCAACTGGGCCGATTGAGACCCAGGAACTCAAAGGTCTGTTTCAGCAATTTTCTTTGTATACAGGACAACAGATTTTCTACAACAGTGGAAGAAATCCACACTTGAGCTACTGGTGAGTTATTAATTTTATCTGTTTTGTTGTCTTTAGGTGTACCATCTGCTCCAGGTCAAGTCATTGCCACAAGGGAAACAGACAACTCTGTCCTCATCCAGTGGGCCCCTCCAAAAGAACCCAACAATCTGATTGGCTACTACATTGACCAGTGTGTGAAGGGCTCCAAGGACTGGACCTCAGCCAATCACAAACCTCACAGAAACACAAAGTATGTTTTCAAGGAAAAATTCTACTGCTCATAAATATGCCTTTTCTCTGACTGTTAGCAGGAAAAGCTATGAAAACAACACTTACGGGCTTTGCATGTGATTCTGTTTCTTCAGGTTTGTGGTTAGTGGTCTGACCAAAGGAGAAACCTATGTGTTCCGTGTCCAGGCTATCAATGAGCTCGGTCTCAGCGATGAATCCCAGGAGTCTGCACCTCTGACTGTCAAGGCTGCTCTCAGTCAGTATTGTCAAATTTGTTATCACAATTAAAAATGATAATAATGATCTTTTCCCCCCATTTTATAAACGATGGAAATTTTAGGAATTAAAATTCAGTCCTGTTTATTTTTTAGCCTCCCCCTCTGCTCCCTATGACGTTGCACTGCTGAACTGCGATGGCCATTCGATGGTTCTGAACTGGAAGAAGCCTCTTCGCTCTGGAGGCGCTCCAATCAAGGAGTATTATGTAGATAAAAGACGCAGTGGAACAACTATGTGGAGAGAGGTTCATATCCCACCGCTCACAGAAAGGCTTTACAAGGTAAAGTGCCTGTTTTTTATCTTTACTTACTTACTCACCTTAAAACATCGAAATTAAAGAAGATGGAGCTACTATTTGCATAATTTGCAGGTAAGCTCCTCTCTGATACCACAGCAAAGTTAAGCCAGATAACAACTCAGTTTTATCAGTGGCTGGCTCAGTTTTCACACTTTAAAAACAAAATACGGATGAGGTTGGAATGCTAGATATGCAGCTTTTTTACAAATCTCTTACTGACTACTGCAGTTGGTCATTCTTGTGCACAGTCAAATTGCTGGAATATAAAGTGGCATGTCCATTTTGTTTAAGACAGTAACCATGGTAATATTATGCTGACAGGTGGAAGACTTGAAAGAGGGAGCAACCTACCAGTTCCAGGTGTACGCAGCCAACCTGGCTGGCCTCGGACCAGCGTCCAAACATTCAGCTGACTTTACATGTGAGGCCTGGACAATGCCAGAGCCTGGTCAGTACATATCCTGTTCTGATGCACTGATACACCTAAACAAATAACTAGCCTGTACATGTCCTACCATAACTGGGTTTGGTAAGACAAAATGTGAATTGTCCTTCTCGTCCCCTAATTCTGTGTGTTGTATAGGTCCTGGGTATGACCTGAGCTTCTGTGAAGTGAGAGATAGTTCAGTGGTGGTTGAGTGGCAGAAGCCCGTCTATACTGGTTCTGGACCAATCACAGGCTATCATGTTGAGTATGCAAAGAAGGGCAGTTCTGACTGGACCACAGCCAATGAGACAGCTGTCAGTCACCGCTTCCTGAAGGTGAGGGCATCTCATATAATTTATGGTTCTTACTGTTCACTTATTTGAGTTACCAGAATAAATATTTATCTGGGATCCATTCATAATAATATCTGAATAATATATAATTTGGCATTTACATTATGATATAGCTTTAAAAAAAATCTTTAAAAATGCTTCTGGAACAGCATAAAAGAAATTGGAGTATCTCTTGTGCAATTTATAGTGTAAAATAATATTACGGGCAAACTGAAAGCTGACTGTTGAAACAGCTATTATGCATTTTATGTTTCTTAAATTAACAATGTCTTCAGCTCTGTGTTACTTTCTCTCCACGTAGCTTTTTATTGGCTTCTGCTTGCAACTGTGTAGTTTTTAAATGTTGCTTTATTACATTTCAGCTGTCAGTAGCAGCTTAAAGTCTTTTATTCCCCTGTGTATGCAATGCAGTGGTGCAGCACATTAAACTGACCGACACTGACATCTAGTGGACATAGTAAACAATTACTGGGTTTATGTACAGTACCAAAAGGTAAATCAATATTTTTTGTAGCTCTACAAAAAAGTTGCAGCAAATAGGTGACTTATCTCACATGTGACAGTGGCAAGTCAGATGACAATTATTGTATTTATTTGACAGATGACTGGATTTAATGCATTTCTCATATAATGTGGGCTTACCTCAGAGGGCTTAAATTACAGATGAACAATGTGTGAATAAATATGAAGTTATGACATTCATTACTTAAAACAAAAAAACAATAATAGGCCCCAGTGCAGCTGGCTAGAGCTTACTAGCATTTACTTGCTCCAGTAACTGATGGGTCTTAAAATGTACTACTGTTGCCACCATCTCATGCACCTGTCAAATCTGTCCAGACTGAGGATGGCTTCACCTGTCACCCAGCATTCATAGCTCTCTTCCTCCCACTGACTTGTTGCTTCGCTTGTCTGTCTGTTTCCTAGGTAACAGGTCTGGAGGTGGGCACTAGCTATGTGTTCAGAACGCGTGCCGTCAATGCTGCAGGAGTGGGTATGGCCTCAATGGCCTCTGACTCTGTGACTGCCAAGGCCGTGGAAGGTAATTTTTCATCAGACAGTGGAGGATTATAAAACTGAACTTACTCAGTCTCTTAAGGTCTCTCATGGTTATTCTGTCACCGAAATACATGGTCTCAAAAGGCTTTCTGTGCAATTTTTTTGGTATAGAAATAGCTATAATTTAAAAATTTGTGTGTATTTTTCTGTGTTTGAAGGTGCCCAGGAGGTGTCCTGTGTTGTGGATGAGAAGTCAGGTGACATCGTTCTATCATTTGAGGCTTGCCAAATGAACGAGGGCTCTCAGTTCATCTGGAAGAAAGACTATAAAGAAATCACAGATTTCTCTAAAGGAGTAGTGATTAAGACGGAAGGCAGCCAGTAAGACCACATAAACACAACTACAAAAAAACTGTGAATATGCAATCAATTGCACACTATTCCAGTCTTTTATGTGCAACATCTCTCCATCTGTCTTTGTCTGTGTCTTTTCTGCCCTCAATCTCAGCTCTAAGCTGATCTTTAAGAATGCAGATAAAGAGGACTTTGGGACCTACTCTGTTTCTGTCACTAACACAGAGGGGGTGTCATCCAGCTATACAATCTCTGCTGAAGGTAGGATTCATTCATCGCTGTGCAAGTCTAGTTCTGCTGCTTAACAACCAGCCAAGCTATGGCTTTCAAAATGTACAGAAAATCATAAAAGAAAAGAGAATCTGCAACTTTCACTTGTGAAATGTAATATGTGACAAGTATTCACAGCTTGGACTACCACTTTATAATATTCTTTTTGACATACCATCATCTGAACTGTTGCCATTATCATCTTCATTATCTCATCAACATTTACATAACTTTAAATTACATAAAATATTCATTTCCTCTCCGTGTTAAAGCAGCGCATGCAAATATCTTTCATGTCTTGATCATGAAAATTTCAACAGCTGTACAGCAACACCCAGACAAGTACATCAAAAGTACAGACGAGCAAAAATCAAAAGGAAACTGTGTATCGAAGAACTAAGGCTCTGTGTAGGATGCAGTAAAGATGAAAGCAATGAGACCGTACTTATAAACGATCTCGCTGGCATGTAGGCAATGAACAATTTCACTGCAAATCTGATGAATTCCAACAGAGCACGTTGCACACATTATTTCTCCAAGCTTGGGGCAGTGTGTGTGTGTTTTACCACTATGCCTTCATGGCAAAAGGCTCTCTGTCAGAAAGTTTCACAGGATTTCTCCTTCTATTGCACCACTATGCTACTAGGCTATAATATGTTATTCAGTGTGCCTTCCATTGATTGCTTCCCATTTGGCCTACAGTTATTTCGCTGTAACTCACAATAATTTCTGAACTCCGACTATGCAAGGCTTCATTTGTTTCACTTATATCACAGGTACTTGGTAAGGCTCGAATAATTTAATGCACCAACTCATAATGCAGTTTGTTGGAGGAGTTGCAGAGTGAGCCTTTGAGTCCAGTTCTAGGCGATGAAGAACATTGAGTCCAGATGCAGTGTCTTCCCTATGACTACATTTGTTTCAGTGTGAAAGTGTTTATGCATTTATCTTCATCCTCCTATTAAGCACAATTAAAGTAGTGACTTCTCCAGCTCCAAACCTGCTACTTGAAATACTCCATCAAAGTGCACGGTAAAATTACATCAATGCATCAAGTGCAGTGTGTATTTTAATTGCTTGTTTGTGCCCAAGACGGCATGAAATTAATAAGTTGTCTCTATGTTTCAGAGTTAGCAAAGATGCTGGCACTCAGCTATGATATCAGACATCCAAGTAAGTACCTCTGGCTGACTCTTTCGATTTCTCATAATCTCTCTCTTTGGCCCTTTTAATCTCTCTTCTCTTACAAGTTTTTCTCTGCTGCTTCTTAATCTGTCTTACCTACTCTCCATTTCTCTGTTTCTCCCTTTCGTGCTTTCACTTTGCTTTCTTCTGGCTGCTTTGAACCTTTCCGACTTCTTTTCTTTTAGGGGCATATTTCTCTTTTTATTTGATCCAAAAAAAAACCAAAACTCTTACCTGCTTTTGCATCACCTGCCTAACCACCGTTCACATCTGCTGTTCTTTTGCCTCCCATCTGACTCAATTCCTCTCTTCCTCTCCTCTCCTCTCCTCTCCTCTCCTCTCCTCTCCTCTCCTCTCCTCTCCTCTCCTCTCCTCTCCTCTCCTCTCCTCTCCTCTCCTCTCCTCTCCTCTCCTCTCCTCTCCTCTCCTCTCCTCTCCTTCTCCTCTCCTCTCACCCCTAACCTTCCTCTCTCTTCTCCTCTAGTCATCCCACTGAAGTCTGAATTGGCCTATAAGATTTTGGAGAGAGGCAGAATGAGATTCTGGCTGCAGGCTGAAGAGATTTCTTCCCATGTCACCTACAAATTCTTTGCCAACAACAAGGAACTGTCTGGAGCTGATGTAAGATACACTGTAGTTTTAAGAAGGGAAAACATACTGATGAGAGTTGGAAATTTTACTTCATGGCTTTTAGGTGAACAAACTGACTGCCTGCTCAACAGTGGTTAATTTAAATAAGCTGTTTGTTGCAGTATGAAAGCCGTCATCATAGTGAGAAAGTATCCATATTCCTAAAGTCTGTCATCAAGTACGTGTGGCCTATTGTTTTACAATACATCTTTATTTTTCTGCAGCCCAACAAGATGGGTCACAACGTCTCCACAGGTATCATTGAGTTCATCATGGACCATTTCACCGAGGAAAATGAGGGGACATTTACCTGCCAGATCACAGACGGAGGAGGCAAAGCACAGAGCTCACTGGTTCTGATTGGAGATGGTGAGATAGGCTAAG
Source organism: Amphiprion ocellaris (assembly GCF_022539595.1). Classification (NCBI taxonomy): domain Eukaryota; kingdom Metazoa; phylum Chordata; class Actinopteri; family Pomacentridae; genus Amphiprion; species Amphiprion ocellaris. The sequence goes on from NC_072766.1 coordinate 15,418,066, forward strand.
TCTGACCGTTGGCCTAATCAGCATCTGCAATGTGTTTCTAAACTGGCCAAAGCATGTATAACCCCACCACACTCTAGCACCTAAGCAACTGTGGCATTAAACCACATTCATACTTGCCATATTCTAACTCTTATTTTTCTCCTTGCTAATTAGCTGATATGCTGGCAAGCCTTTGACAGAATGAACACAGCCTATTGAGACATATGTAGCATAAAGCATATATGTGTATATTTGGCAGTAGATTTGCTGCATCTCTAGCAAAAAAGAGAATACATCATGTATTAAGTTGATAAATGTGAAGGGCGCCCCTAGATTGAAATAAAGATGCTTGCTTTGATAAATCATGATTCCACTCTCATACAGGGGGCCATTAGCTAGGTAATCCAGAGAAAGTATCTATAGCCACTACTGGCAACACTTTGATCTTTAAATTATTCTGTGTTTATTTGAATCTGTATGTGAACGCAGCTTTCAAGGCAGCGTTGGCTGAGGCTGACTACCAGAGAAGAGAGTACATCAGAGTCAAAGAAGGTAAAAAATACAAAACCTCATCCACTTTTAATCTTGTATGAGCTTTACTCTTCCTAGCCTGACATCAACAAACCACTCTGTTGCCTGGGACACAACTAATCAGTGAGTATATGGGATAGAAGTGGAAATAGTGTCGTTGCATAAAATAAGAGCCAGAACCTGAAAACTCAAAATGGACCCATTTCAATTGGAGTTCACTACCGAATAAATTGAATATTTTGAAATTTATAAAACAGCTTCTGTTCATATGAAGATTCCACAATGGTATTTTGTATTAAAAACTGGCTAAAGGACAATTCCACAAGTACTTTGTAGAAACTTTGTCCCTTTCTCTCTGGCTTCTATTCACCCCAGGTCCCCACTTCAGTGAGTTCCTGTCACTTCAGGTTGGAGATGACTGCTCTGTCACACTGATCTGTAAGGTAAACACAGCTAAACTCAATAATTATTGATTACTTAGACTAAATAAAAGATAGGATGGCATGCAAATATCTTACAAGGCATACTGCGGAGGCTGAATGCAAGATGCCACGATGCTATGTAATGGTTATATCCAGAATTAGGCTGTCTGGGTTCTGTTAGCATGAAGTATATTAGGAAGACCAATTTAAGATTTAAGGGTTGTTTGTATGCCCCGAGACAATCTCAAGCTGACATCTGTTCAATCACTTTGTCAGTTCAGCACATTGCATGTGAAGAAATGCAGCAAACATTCATGCGCTAAATTAAGAGTGAATGTTGTGTGTACCAGTACAGAGCAGGCGTAAACACCGAGCATGTTCCAGAAATGTGCTCATTTGTATTTGGTGACAGTGATTATTTAGTGTACAATATATTCTTGAAAACAAAAACAGCCTAAAGTTGTCTTGGTGGAAACAGTGGATTTTTTTTCAATCCATAAAGTGGGTGGGAGTAACTGCCTAAAGTAGAAGAGTTTAGGTACAGTTACGTGCAAACATTTGGGCAACCCCTGGCAATTTATATATTGTGTCGATTTTTGAAGTAAAAAGAAATAAATGCTAACTCTACAGCAAACAGAGATAAAGAAATGAGCCTTTCTTCAAATATTAATGCACCGTTACCTTTGAGCTCATTAAATTAAAAAATAGCAAAAATTTAAACAGCTATTTATGGAATGCCTGCCAACTGCATGAACTGGAGAGATCTTTATTGATGTGTTTGGACTTGTACAGCAGTTAAAGAATTTTAAGTAGACATTATCAGCTGATGACATTTCTACAGATTACACATTCTCTGACTCTTCAAATGAGGTAACATTCAACAATCTTGGACTCTTCTAAGCAGCTGACTGAGGAACTGAGATTAAGATAACTGATACCTACAAAGCAGGAGAAGGCTATAAAAAAAAACTTTCAAAGCACTTCAAGCTTGCAGTTTCCACTGGCTGAAATGTCATTAAGAAAACAGCAACTAAGGAAAACTGAAAGTCAAGACAAGATCTAAATGACCAAGAACGTTTTCTAGGGTGTTGGGCAGAAAGGTGAAATAAAACCTGCATAGGTATATGCAGCACCGTAGAGAAGAGAAGGATGCAAGTTTGTCACTATAATCAACTACTGAGGTATGAAAAGCAACATATGAACAACCCTACAAAAATCATTTTGGAATCAAGTGCTGTGGACCGATGGAATCAAAAGATCTTTGGCCACAATCACTGTGTGGAGTAAAAAGGAGCAGATTTGGAAAAAAAATTGTCTTGCCAGCTGTTCAGTATGTGGTTAGAAATACACTGCATGGATCACAAGCTGGAGCTTTTAGACTCTCCTGACCTGAACATCATTGAAAATCTGTGGGCAGATCATAAACATGCTGCGAAAAAGAGAGAGAAAAATCGCAGATGCATGAACATTTCACAAAAGATTTGTTTTTCAGTTATACCCATTTAATCCATTTCCTGCAGGGGTTTACTTCCTTTACTTTCCCAAACCAATGCATCCAACTTTATCTCTCAGCCTCGTTAAACCACCACATAAACAAAATTTTATACTCCTCACTTACATGTCTAATTTTGCAGCTCGGAATGAGTCATAAAATGTTAAATGTGAGATATGTAACATTAATGACATCACTAACAGCAAAGGTGAAGCGTATTTATATCCCTGATTTTGCTCACAGAACATCTCTAATGGACCTGATAAATAGCCCAGGATTTCATTAAAGGACTAGGCATTTGATGATATGTTATATAGAGGTTATAAAAGAAGCATAAACTTCCCTTTCTTGTTTGTGAAAATGATACTGAATGTTTGAATTACGTTCTTTATTGCAGGTTGCTAACTTGAAGAAGGAATCAGAGTTTCACTGGTATAAAGAAGACACAGAGATCATCCCTGATGTGAAACCTGACCTCGGATCAGGAGTTTGTAAACTGCCAATTAAACTGGTAAGTGCACACTGAAATTTGGTCTCCCCCTTTTGACAATGAGATTAATTACACAAACACTGCCAACGTGTGCTCATGAAGTATGTCATCTCCACTGATCATTTTCTGTAATCCTTCCTCTGAATTTCTTTTTTATCTGGAGCATCAGAAACCTCTCTGGAATGCTTCCTTAGCTTTTCCATTATAGTCTTCACCAGAGTTGCTGTAGCCTACTCTGTCTGTTTCACTGTAGTTGCTTCCCTCTTAACTCTGGCATATGAAGCGTTGCTAGTTGACATAAAACACAGCTGCCATGTGGGAATACTTCTACAGGCACCAGATTTAAAGCTCAATACAATACTTCAAAATGCAGAGATGTATCAGGAACTTACGGGCTTAATCAGCATTGTAGTAACTTGTATGCCACAGGATTGAATGTAACAGACATTCATCGATATGTAAAAGTCCTGCAACATAGCTTTAATCTTCTGAAGGCTATAAAGAAACTCTACAATGCTATTATGTCTTACAAGCATACACATCAAGGTTCGGTGCAGTTTAGTAACTATAACAAATCAAGGAATGATTGCAATATTTTGTTCAGTGATTTTCTAGGTCATAAAAATACTGCATTGTTACACAATTTATTGCATCTCTGTGGACCTAAAAATAAGGACACTTTATTCAAAAATAACACTTCACCATGTGTTCACATTCAAGAAATTTGTGTTCCCTGTGTGCCCTTGTTTCTTCTCCAGTTTTCTCTGAAGACAACAGGAGTTTATAAGGCCACCATCAGTGACGACAGAGGAAAAGATATGAGCCAAATTGACATCTCTGGAAAAAGTAAATGCAAGTCTCTTACTTATTCTCACTTACTGTTTAATTATTGGAATAGTTTACTGTCTAGTTGAGCAAGAATGAATGATAATGTGTAAAGTAACATTTTGTGAAAAGTATAAACCTATCTCTACATGAAAAACTCTTAAATGTTTAACAAACCCCAACTTCGCTTTTCTCTCTACTTAAAAAAAAAAACATTTCTTGCCAGTTGAAAGCTTGCTCAGCTGCTGGCTGTATTGATTCTAGATAAGATACATTTGAATTTTGCTGTAAAAGTTTGTGTAAAACAAACCTAAGCTGCTCCCTGTTGTCCTTCAAGCTTGCACTTGTTTATGCATTTTGATGGCAGAACTGATCATTACTGTCCTTTTCTGATTATACTTTATCCCTCCTGTATTAGCTGTTAGTACATGAGGCCTCAAGCAAGAGATTATTTGACAAACGCACCTTTTCATATTGTTTTATTTCAAAATTACAGAAATAATCAATTTATTAAAGGCAACAGGGACAGTAAGTCACATATAGAGACAGTTTCTCCTAAATTTAGACTCAGACTATTGAAGAAGGAACAGTGTTAAATTTTAATCTTTCCTTACTGAGTTCTGAATGCAGCCACGAGAGGGCAGCATAACGCCTTTCCATATGACTGATTTTTTCCCTGACCCCATGTTACTCTGCCTCTCCTCTAGTCTTTGAGGATGCCATAAACAAGCTCAGCCAACTGGCTGGTAGGTATCTGCTTTCTACACTCACACACACACACACACACACACACCTACACACATGCACAGAAGTGAATACACAAACATCAATTATCACATGGACATATATCCATATTATAAACACTGCTAAACATCACCGGCATCATCCTCTACCCACTGCAGGGATCCAGTTCAAATTATCTAAATTTAACATGGCACAATCACACCACAGTGATAAGTGATTTAGTTGATCCATCACCAGGCTGATAGGTTTCTGTTTGAAAAACCCCAGTGCTACACATACACACACTTATCAGCATGTGGCAGAAGTTGTCATGCTGGAAGCATTTGGCCATCATGCCATCATGTGGTGAAATCACTTTAAAATTCCACTGCGCTGTCACAGTGACAGTGTGGAGGAGCATCTTACTCCTATTTTAAGAGACAGTTGACAGCTCTGCAGCAACTGTTACAGCAGTGGTTTCAGAGAAGAGGGTTCATTACTGTGATAATGGGAAACCATGGTGATGTGACCAGGTGGATGATGCACTTGTCCACTAGTAATGTGCAGTGAACAAAGTCCCACACAGACATAGTGAAGTATAAAATACCTTTTAGGTATAATGGCTTTCAAAAAAGTTAATAAAACATGATAGAAGTGTCTTCCTGAATGGCAGCATACAAAAAGTCTGCACTCTAAAATCTGCACTCTGCTTTATTAGTACAATTCTGTTCTCCAAGCTGGACAAAGACAACATAAAAAATTCAATCTTAAAGTAGATACTACAAATGGCTATGAATGGAAGTTTCATTTTCTTTGATTAGTTCTGTTATGCATGCTGTAGCTCTCACAGCAGAGCAAGGCCAGGTTATCCAGCAGCAGGTAGGAAACATGTTGATTTGATTTAAAATGTGCTCTCCATAACCTCTATCTCCACCGTCACCTCCTTCAGGAGCCAGTGCAGCAGAGCTGGTTATTAACTGCACAGCAACGGGCATTCAGCTACAGTGTCACATGAAGTATTACACATCAGAGATGAACATCACCTGGTATCATGGGTAAGGAATTAGATAGTAAAAACACCCTTCTTACCATCACAACTATAGACACAACTACAACCACCGATACTAGGAATAAGATGATGAAGATGAGGAAGACAGAAGGATATAAGAACAAGAGCGACTCCAGTATTTGCAGTCATAGCACTGTTTTTTTAGGAGTATTTCTTTAAGTCTTCCTATAAACGTGCTGACCACAAACACGTTATTATTTCTTTTCTCTCAAGTAAAACTGCCAGGAGTGGCAAAAACAATAAGCCACATAATAAAACATGTGATGGCTGCTGGCAAGTGTTTTCATTATCCTGGTTGTTGCAGTAAAATTGCCCTGTTTTGTGACAGAAATCACACCCCTATCATTTTCTATAAAGAAGCAAGGTTTTTCTGCACTTAACAGCACTCTGTCTTACCCTAGAGATTATAAAATGTGGAGGGAGGGGTTGTAGAATGAAAGCAAGTGAACAGAGAAAAAGGAAGAACGAAGAAAGGACAAAAAGAAAAATACCCAAGAGAAATACAATGACGAAAAATGATGGAGATTTTATTTCAACGTCTTCCTGTCCTTTTATGTGAGCGTATGTAAGAGCCACAGATAGGCGTAACATTAGACAGGCTCGTAAACATGACTTTCCATTACCTCTGAAACATGTTTCACCCACTCACATCAGATCATAACACTACACACACATACAAGCTAACCTCTCCTCTTTTGTCCTCTCCTCAGTGAGACCAAACTCGCCCACAGTGACAAGATTATGATTGGAGGAACCCCTGCTATGGCAACAATGGAGGTATTAATGTCTCCTGTATTGCTTCTTGGGCAGCTGACACATGGTTAATTTTAGGACAATAAAGCACTACTGCCCATCTTTGTTGCCTAAAAAGTCCTCAAAGTGCCTTTGCAGAGACAATACTGGGTAAACTTTGAGATGAACTACATTAATAGTCACAAGGGATAGCCAGATAATGGATAAAAATACTTTAAGATTAATTAAATGGGATTCATTAAGCAGCGTGTCTTGCTCTTGTTTGTCAGAAAGCTTTAGAATTGCAATTACTCAGAAAATGAATAAATCTCATTTAAAGTATGACTTAAAACCCATAGACTGTATAGAAAAGATGGACGTAGCCACCATGAAATCACCCATTAGTTTGTGAACTAAAGTTTTGAGGGATTAAGTTTGGCAAGTTTCCATCTTGGTTCTATAAAAGCAGATATGTGCTGCTCGGTTCTGGGTCAGATCCATTTTAAGTCATCAGTTAACGCTAGCCTAATTACTATGCCTCTATCCTGATTGCAAGGTCATCATGATTGGCTTTTACGACTTTTCAATCACCAGGTAGTCACAGCGTAAACCAGACCTTGTTGTGTCATCTATTTTACTCTAATTGTGAAAATAATTTACAATGGTAACATCGTGTTGCATTGAAGGAGATGTGAATCTAGCAAATGAGACCATAAATCTGTTAAAAAAAATATTAACAGAGTTAACAGAGCAAGTGACAAGTAGGATCATTTCCTCACATACTTTTGCACAATCTGATTTCTTTTTTGCACCAGAGGAGTCGCCCCCTGTTGGCCTTTACAGATAATGCAGGTTTACGACCACAATGACTTCATTTTTCAGACCCGTTCATCTTTTTTATACAGTCTGCATTACAAACACACAGGTTAAAAAAAAAGCCACAGACTGAGCTGATGGGTTTATTGCATCCATGACTGACTGATTTATTGGCTGATTGATTCACAGGTGATTGAGCCAATGGAGAAGGATAAAGGACTATACTCCATCGTGATCACTGACCCTGAAAACTCACATAAACGCACACTGGACCTTAGTGGTGATGGTCAGTATCTTCCCTCTCTTGCTGTCTCAGTGTTGCTTCCTCTTTTTATTGACAGTTCAGTAAAAAAAAAAAAAAAAAAAAAGGTAGAAACAACAGTCACTTTATTTTTATGACTCTCTTGACTTCAATTTGTAGTCTTTGGCTTTCAAGTGATGCTCCAATCAGACACTATGCTTTGAGGATCAAACACTCATCCCCTTAGGCCTGAAAACGGGTTGTAAAAAGTTTGCAGTTCACTCCTGCTGCTGCTGTCAGCTTGAATTCATGCTTGTTACAAAGCATTTGAATAAGGAAAGGTTTACATTCAGAAACAGTATCAAAATCTGCACTAAAGCTTCTCAAACGCCTCATGCAGCAGAGTCAACCTCAGTGTCCTTCTATATTCTCAGTATGCTTTAGTTATATTTTTGACATATTGAATATTGCGCCATGCTATGAACCTCCTCCTAAAGCTATCCCAGAAGCAGTGTTCTTATATTTTCACTAAAATATGGCGAATTGTTAGCACTGCTGTGGGTTCTCATGAAGAAGCAAGCAACAGATCCAGATTTAAAGCCAGGGCTGAGTGTTTTTATTTCATAAAGATGGATTTCTGGTGGTCTCAAATAAAGCGAGGAGACATTAGTGTTGTGAACTGTGACTCTGACTTTTCTGTTTTTGTCTTTAACAGTATATGAGAAGGCTTTTGCTGAGTTCCAAAAACTCAAGTAAGAATGTTTTTTTTACTTGTTCCTTTATGTGCATATTTTAATCAAACTGACTGTTAATTGTGAATCACTGTTTCCCCCCACGCTCCAACGCTATGAATATTGATATTTTGACTGACTAGTTTTGATTGGATTTGAAAACTTAAAATAACATCTATCAGAAGTGAAACCAATCTATATTTCCATCACTAGATTTACATATTTTTGATTGTATGAAAAAAGTTGAAATGGTGCAAAGCCTGCAGACCATTTCAGGCAATTTGAGCTGAACTGTAGCATCCACAACATAATCAGTTTGACTGCAACATGCATGTAGATCCATAAAGCGCTTCAATCAAGCCAGCTGGTTACAAAAATCTGCGCACTGTGCATCGCTCTCAGTCAGTTCGCTATCCTGCTGCACTGTTTGGAGACACAGCTACTACTACTTCTGTTGAATATTGTAGAAATTCAACATGACTGACTACACAGCATCAACCAGTAAGCTCTTTGTTCAAAGTCCCTGGGGCCACAACTCTACTGTGGATTTAGGTTTTCTCAGCGTCTTCCCTCTTCATATAATTTCTGACTGACTGTATGATGTCAAGATAAGGGCTCTGTAGGGGCCATATTACCGACTGTATGGCTGCTATTCTTCTTAGCACATAAGATAGTTCCTCATGACTCTGACAGGAGCCATTGTCATGCTGATTGGGGTCTCCTCGGATAAGAACCTAAACATGTAGTGCCTAAAATGCTTGCACAGTACAGTAGATCCCAATTATTCATGTGTGTTTTCCACACTGAGCTGCTTCTTTTGAAATGTTCTGTTCAAAAACTGTCACTGAGCTATTAGATTGCTTTTATGGAGTTTCCTGTACGAGACAGCCTACATGTTTGCATTTGATGTATTTGTAAATGCTAAAATAGTGAAATTGAAGAAGCTGAAGATTTCAAAACTCACAGTGCATCCAAAAAGTCCAAGCCTTCCAGTCTGAAAAAGTCCAGTGTATTGTAATTCCAGATAAAAATCAAGGCTAAAAATAGAAGCAGTCAGGTAACAGAGATCCTTTGGGTCCTTTGGCTAATTGGGCCAAAGCAAACCCCACACACAGAATCCTTGCAAATCCATTTGGAAAAAAAACATTGAAACACCAAACACTAAATGCTGCATGCAGAGTGGAAACTGTCCAAATCCCTTTTTTAATTAACATTCAAAGAGAGACATTTAAGCACAAGATTTTACAAACGCATTGAATCGAGTGACACCCTGTTGGCTTTTTGATTGAGCATCAACATGCCAAGAGGAGAGCAGAGTTCCCCCAGCCATCTGGTCCTGTGGCTGACCTCTGGTCATGCCATGCTGCTCCAACAGCCCTCGTGAAACAATGTAATTTTTTTTCCAGGAAAAGATTAAGAAAACTCCTAGAGTAAACAATGGAATAATGCGGCCTGGCTCTAAATCCAGACTACCTTTTGGCAAACCATCTGACCACCGTTGGTTAACTAAAAATAACAAGAAGACTGACTGTATTGTCAGTGTGCAGAGCCAGGTAATGGAAGCTCACCAGAACCAACCTGACTAGAATAAACATAACACAAGCATTTAATACTGTTACTATTCTAAAAGTCACAGATGGAGGCACATTTGCAGTTACCATGCTGTTCTTTATACTGTATACGATAATTATCCTACTTTTACAAAACATTTGACTTTCTGTGTGTTTCAGGGCTGAGGCTTACGCTGAGAAGAGTGAGTTTAACCTCCTGTTCTCATTGTTTCTTTGTTTAATATTTCAAAATATTAAGCAAATGGAATCGCTGATAAAATTAACAATGGTTTGTTTCAGACCGTGGTAAGGTGGTGGGAGGACTGCCAGATGTGGTTACCATTATGGAAAAGAAGGTAGGTGTGTATGAGTGAGTGACTATAATTTCTGTCTCAGCACACAGTATGTGTACACGTCTCTCTAATGAGTCCTCTGTTGCATTCTATAGACACTGAGTTTAACATGTACAGTGTGTGGGGACCCCAAACCACAGGTGTCATGGCTGAAGAATGGAGCAGAAGTTGAACCTGATGATCAGGTAATTACCTCTTACAGCGGGTATGACAGGGATCAGAATGTATTTCACAACTTGTTTTTAACTTGTCACTGAAGCACATAATTAAATTGTGTATGTGAGTCATGTGCACCACATTGGTTCGTGTTCAGCTCTTTAAACAGTGCCTTGTTTTTCTTTTCCTACCTGCCAAATACAACTTCTGTCCCTGACTCTGAGCTTTATTTTCTTTAGAAACCCACCTCCTCCTTTCTTTCTCATGATTAATTATCTTTTTAATGCAACATAGCTTCAACAGATTGTTTCTATTAACATGTGTAGTGGGACTACGTAATTTCCACAGTCTACTCCAGTGCAAGTCTACTCAACTATGCTGTGTTATGTCATGTTTTGTGGCTTTGCGTCAATGTTTTCAATACTCTGGATTAATTTAGATAGTAGCACAATGAGCAAAACCTACACTGTCAAAACATTGCACAACCCTGACTACAATAACGGCTCTAATATCAGGAAATATTCTTGACAGAATGACAAAATTTGCTTTAAAATTACATGTAAATGAATATAAAGTAAAGGAAAAAAATACCAGGATTTCAGGAAACAATTAGTACACAATATTTATACAGATAAAACACAAAATCCCAAATGATGCGCTTCAGTTTCCTTTTGGAAACCGACTGCTGGGAGTCCCTATGAAGCCAAAGCTCTTCATATATTTACCACTGAGGTGACCAGGATTAAAGGAAACAAAAGACCCCTGTTGGGGGAGTTTCGTTGAGGTCAGTAGTAGCAGCACACTCCTTGAACAGTAATGGAACAAATTTACCTCTCATAACTCATTGACCTACTTGCCACCCAGTATAAGTCTACAGTCTGTCCCTTGTCAGTAGAGGCTCTTTCAACAGCATCAGGATCCTGCGGCTCCTACCAGCTTTGAAGATTTAAGTTTGAGAAACCCGGGTCCAGGAGGAATTTCTGTTCAAGTTTGCCCTCTTCTTTATTCATTCCCTCACCTGCTAATAATCTGTCTAAAACAAGAACTGAGGTCCTTGGTGGTGTGTTTTCCAAACCTCTGGAGTGCCTCTCCTGTACCAAGTTACCGAAGAGGCTGCTGAGGATATGAAGATAACAGAAAAACAAACATACAGATTCTGATAATATTGCTGAATAGAAACAGTTTTGACTGCAGAACTGCACAGGCATAAACAGAGGTGAATTGAAGCAGATGATGAAAAAACAGACCTGTATATTTTGTCACTGAACATGAGCTTCTTGTGCTCTGCTTACTATTGTAGTCACCAAAACAACTATAATTACCAGATAATGTTTTTCACACAGCGGCTTCCTTTCATCAGTCCAACAAAAGAGAAACAAGCAACCCACAGATTAACCTACATTGGTCTAATAAATGAATACAATTATCCAAGACCAAATGATGTGTTAATTAAAAAAATGGCCATCATTTTTGGGATTTTTAGGCTAGTAAAGCTTTTAATTTCTCACAATTAAAGGCAAGTGTTTCTCTTAATAGGAATGTAATTAGCCTGCTACAAGTGCCTCTCCATAAAAATGTATTAACGTCTAGACCTTACAAATGAGTGGGCAGGTATGAGAGAGTGGGAATTGAAATACTGTACTCTTGTCTACACCACTCACATGGTTTGAGTCAGAATACAAGTACTGAATGTGGTCGCAGGTGACTGAAGATCGTACATAGAAGTGTGCTTTGAAGGCTTTCAACATAGATAGTTTTGTTTTGGTGGTTTCAAGACGGACAGACGGGACATGTTTTATTGCCCTTTAATTTCATCATATTTTGAGTGAGCTAACAGGACTCAGCCAAATAGAACAGACTATAGACTGGAATACATCATTAGTCCTCGTGTCCATGCAGCAGTACTTTTCAGCGAGGGTAGTAATCAAAGCCACCTTCAAAGAGAAAATTCCATTTTTAAATCAAACTTTAAGTGACAGACATTTCAAATGATAAATCATAGCAAACTCCATGTGCTCCCTTTCTAACCTTTGATTTGATTTTTCCAGTATGTGGTCTCCTTGGACCAGGGCAAGTTTGCCAGTCTGACGATCAAAGGTGTTACCATGGAGGATTCTGGGAGATATACAATGATTGTCCAGAACAAATACGGAGGGGAGTCTGTGGATATAGTGGTAAGTGCCGATGCTTTGTAGCACAAATTGCTGGATTTACTCAGAGCTGTGAAATTTTTCTGATCATCTGTGGCAAAAGTCTTGCTTTTTCTATAGTGCCTAACAGTGAGATATTTTTATATGATGACAGCAGCCTGAAGCTGCTAGAGCTTGGGGCTGCAGAAGCTTTTGACCTTGTGACTTCTGTCTGACCCTGATTTGACAGTGTTAATATAAAAGATAAACGAGTCAAAACCTGACCCAGAATATTTTGTCTGCAAGACTTAAAATGGTTTGTTGCAGTACTGTACAATGTTTGCATGAACAGAATGACCCTTTCAGACTCTTTTCTGCTTTCTGCTTGTATGGGAAATGTTCCTAATATATTAACATGATGTCCTTGTCTCTCTCTTCCCCTCTACAGGTCAGTGTGTATCGCCATGGGGAGAAAATCCCTGAGGCAAAACCAGCTCTGACCCCTAAAACAATCATCCCTCCTAAACTCCCCATTGAGATCCCTCAGCCCAAGACCCAGGCTGCTCCTGCCCCCGCCCCCTCTGCTCCCAGCCCCGCACCTCCTAGGGCAGCTCCAGGAAGAGGGGTGAAAAGTCCCACTCCTACCCGCAGGAAGTAAAAGAACATGACAGTCATAAATGAGGAGGAAACTTATTCATGCACTGGTACACATGTAGACCACATATAGCTTTGTGTTGTCTATCTGGAATAAAACATAGCTAACGCACTTAGCATTAAATTAGAGATTCAAGAAAACCCTGATAACTAAAACAATTCTTGTAATTCTGACAAAGCAAGATATTATTGTATGAAAATAATAAAAATATATAAATAAAATGAATGACATTAAATTAAAAAGTAGCTCATATCTTAATAATACAAAATCTAAAATTAAGTAAAGTGAAACTGGGATGAAACTGAAATTTCAATAAAATTTGCTGGAAAAAGAATGGAATGTGTTTTAAATTCACACTGGAAGTTTGCAGCCACGTTTGACAAACAAACAGAGATCAATACATACAACATGAGAAAAGATACATTACATGGAAGATATGGTCGGTCACCATCATGGACACATCTGCTCAGCCGCTCAATGCTGCGCATGCAGTCTGAAAACATGTTACCCTACACCACACAAAAACTTGATATGTTAGGAATACTAGCTTTGATATGCCCTCATCAGTATCCTGCTGAACACCAAAATCACCACCTCTTGAAGATGGGGCCAAGCCAATTCCCACACATCATGGCTTAGTGGAGAGCTGTGCAGTCACTCTGCCTATACACTTCTGAACATGATCAGTGGTTTGGCTCAGTCTCACAATCATTTACACATTTATTAGTCTGGGAGAAGCTCTCTCCCGCAGTACTGATGTACAAAATAACACGGGCTGAGAATCACGGCTCCCAGTCGCTGCTGCATCTAACAAAATCGCCGTTCATGCTATGCTGTTTTTAAAAATATCTTTCACAGAGATGTTTACACAGGTACAGAGAGAAATAGGTCTGACTGTACAAAGCAGCCATCACACTGCCCCTTCTTCAACACTGTCAAGTGATGGCTGCAAATATATAACACCATCCTCCTTAACATCACCATGGTGAGATACTGAACATGATGAAGATCACCTGGCAGTGAATCACCACTAAGTGAACCAGAGCTGTGAAGCAGGACTGTCATACTAACGTTGCTGCCACTGAAAACTGTCATAAGCAAATTCTAACTTAATATTTCCACTGAGTCTTAGCAGAAGATATTTTTGGAAAAAAAATCTATGTGCTTTCTCCCTTGCAGCCAAATATGAATTATGTACAGTCTTCCTGGTCATCAGCAAACAGTAGGAATACACATGCTATAAGCAGTCAGGTTTAAAGTCTTGTGCCCGAATGCAGGAAGCAGTGATGGCAGAGCTGATGAAAAGATGGCTGATGAGATTTGTGGTTCATTAAAGCTGATGAGAGGAGAAGAGCAGACGGAGAAGAGAGAGGGAGGGGTGGAGGGGTAAAGTCATTGTTTCTGTGTTTGCTGTTGCTAATAAAAGAAAGAGATTACACTTTGCCGAGCATGTTTATTCATTCTGTCAGAGGGAAAGAGACCGAGAACGAGAAGATGGGTTGTGAGAGTGTGAGAACTGGAGTAATGGAGAGGCTGAGAGAGAGGGAAAGTGAGACTGTGAGGTTCGTAGTGTTTTTGTGTTACTTTTGCTGCTGATGTGTCTGCTCTGGCGGCATGAGACGAGACCTGTCATGCTTGTTACCAACTTGCGAATGAGCTGAGCGACTGAATGAGAAGGAGGGAGAAGTAGTAAAGAGGGTGGAGGTTTGTAGTCTGTTACTGCTGCTGTTGTGTTTTTTTGGACATGAAGACAAATTTCATCACGTGTGTGTAAGTGTGAAAGGAAGGGAGAAGCACACTGAGACAAAGCTTGTGTCAGAGATGAACACAGATAATTCAGAGTGTTGTGGCAAAAAAAATTCTGAAGTGCGACAGAGAAAGACGGGAACAGAACACGACTTGTGCGCATTAGAGAGAGCGGGAGGGAGGCAAAGAGAGACACAGATCTGAATCATTTTGATGTTTTACTGATCATCTGCTGTGAGATCATTTTCCTGACTTTTTAATTAATTTTCACATTTTTAATCAACATAATTACAGAGAATCCAAATGTTGCCATGACAACCAACTTTTAATTTCATTAAACTTGGAAAATGACTTGTCTCTGTGATACACACAGTCTGTGCATTCGCAGACACGCAAACAGATGCATACAGACAGACACACAACCGCACACCCGAGCATAAACACACATACAGACACACCCACATGCATGCATACACACACGCATACACACACATATAGATGGCTGCTATCTAAATGGAATAGCTAGCCAGTACTGATAGCATGAAATTGTGTTTCCAAATATAACACCGTGTCATTGGAGTGTGTGAGTGTGTGTGTGTGTGTGTGTGTATAGAATATATGTTCCTCTGCAGTCGTCCACATGGGGGCACAATGGGAACATGTGCCTCCACTCAGACACTCTTACTCACTTTGAGGCGCATGCACACGCTTGTTCACGCACACACAGACACACACGGATAGACAGGCCTGTCCTAATTAAAGCAGTGCTGTTCAAACAATGAGATAAACTAGGAGCAGAGACATTTTGTGGGTGTGCACTGACACAGCCACATTTTGAAATACCACTATTACACACACACACAATGATGCACAAACAGACGTGCACACGTGCACACATTTTTTAATTTGCAATTTGCATTGTGGGGGGGGGGGTGCTTGATGATACTGATTGCTGCTGATTTTTGCCTAAAAGAGAGAGAAGGAGAGAGGTACACAGGGATGTGAGACAGGAAGGGATATGAGGAACAAGGGAGGTAGGAAAGACAAGAGAGAGGAGAAACAAGGGGCATGTTATGCTGCAAAGTTGTCCAGACTTTTCAGCCCAGACAATCATTTCTTTAATTTACTGTGAGCAAGAAGGACGGCTATAGGAAAAGGGGAGGGGAGGTTAGAGTAATGTGGAGAGAAAGAGAAAGAAAGTTAAGGACAGCTGGGAGAGTGCAACAACAGAGGAAAATGAATGGCAAGAAAAGGAGGAGGAGAGGAGAGGAGAGGAGAGGAGAGGAGAGGCGGGAATAAGCAGGGCAGGAGGAGAACAGCAAGGGAAGGAAAGAATGAATAAGATGAGCTGATTAAACCAAAGGGCTTTAAAATTGAACCGGAATTCTGAAATCGCATTGCATCAGAGAGCCATTGTTGAATATCATCGCTTTTGTCCCATCCTCACAACATCCTCACAACATCCTCACACCAGAAGCAGACAACAGTGTGTGTCACACTTTGCTTTAACTGATACAAACCTGATCCATCACTCATGTCAGCACCTCCCTCTCACAGGGGCTCTCAGAACAACCATAAAAATCTCCGTAAATGTGGGGTCATGAGTATAAAATTGGACATAATCAAGACAGCAGAAACATGTCTGCTTACTGATCAGAGGAAAGACAGAATGTGTAAACCCCTCACACTACCAGATAATCTTGGATGACCACTGGTTCTGTCTAACCTCTGGCTGGGATTTCACCTCAGATTGGTGGCAGATCTAGAGTAAATCAACTCAGTAATCCTCCACTGTGCCCCCAGCTCCGCTCCTGCAACATTTGTTCTGTGCATTACAAATCAAAGTAACAGAGATGATATAACCTTCACTGATAACAAATACGGAAAAGAATAGGGGCTGAGGTGAAGAGAGTGAAACAGACAAATGAGGATTGAAAGAAAGGAAATAGGAGGAAGACAAGACAATGTAAACATCGGAAAGAACCAAGAGGGGAGAGATCAAAGCATAGCAGCTGAGATTTTCTTTACTGCTGCTGCATTGCTTTACTACTCGTTGGCTATCTGGGCTATCAAAATAGTCTCATTAAATGTAAACAGATTAAGTTCTTTCATACTGCGCATATTAATCCAATTAATAGTGTTTTCTTCAGGCATGTTATTTGACAGAAACTTGTGTTCTGTCGCTGCCACATGCTCAAAACACACACCGAACTCGAAGGCTGGATTTGCATCAAGTGAGAAATGACGCATCTCAACAAGGAGGCAAGTTTAATGTTCACATCTGGTATATTTACAGTTATCTTAGGTGATGCTTTGGAAAGTAAACATGTTTCCTTCTCTGCAGGGAGGTTAGGTGGCTATCCTCGAGCTTGTAGTGACTCAGTGTCTGGCTGTTGGAGGCGTCAGTGGGGCGGATGCCTGACAACACAGGGACTTAAACCCTGGATCTCTGGTCCAAGGACAGCAAGCCTACTTGCCATTCCACACTGTAGTCATAATGCCTCCCCGCTGCTACTGTGGGCCCTTGCACACATTAAATCCAGAGGCACTGTTTGTGTCAACACTGTGCAATAAATCAACTTGTAGGGTGAAAGAACCACAAGGATGTGCTCTCAGAAGAGCCATATTGGAAGGGATAGCATAGAGGCTCATTGTTTTATAGAAACCACAAACAATATGCAATCTCCAATCTCCACGCTCATATTTCTTGCCGAAGTTTCGCCAAAAATCCCATTTTCAGTGACTAACAAAGTTGTTTATGCTGAAACATCTATCTCTGTGCTCGGCTATGTAAGTGAAATAAAATACAAACAAAAAGAGAGAACTCTGAGACACATTTCAGACTGATCGAGCACCCCCCTTGTTTGACTTTTGATCATTTCCCTTGTGGAGTGCACCGGACCAGCACCTGGAGTACAGCTGTTATGAACATTAGCTGGTTGCCACTGCTCTCTCACAGTACAGACATGAAAGATAGTTTGATTCAAGTCCCTAAATTGCTCACATTTATGAATGTGACTCATGATCTGTCTGTGCCAGTGTCACCCTGACCTCAACGGAAATAGGGTTGAAAAAGTGGGTAGGGAAAATGAATTGCCATTTGGGAAACTTTAAAAAAAATATGTTTTCAGGGCAGTTTGAATGTAATCTGCGAGAACGGGAGACAATGAGAATGATGTGTGATTTTTAACATCAGCTGCTTATTCCTGGAAAGCTTACTTTTTTAAAGAAGTAACACTCTCATCTGACAGCAGTGTTCTCTCCGCACAGCTGAATTACTAACAAAAATGAGCTCAGTATTACCATACTCTCTTCAGTCTGCCAGTCTCCCTGCCTCTATCTTCCTATAACTCCTATCGCTCTACTCTCTATTCCTTTCCCGTTTCTTCTTCTATGCCTTCTCTCTTCCAGTCTCTCCTCCCTCACTCTTTTCACTCCTTCTCCAATCACTGTGAAATTGCAAGGCGGCTGGTTGGGGACTTTTCTGACAGAGAAATTTGGCTCAGATCAGAATCACTTGTGAGCATTCCTGCATTCCTTTCCCAAATTAAATGATTTTGCAGCTTTGCAGGCACACCCACCCAGGCAGACTGACACTTTTCAAGTCTCCTGCCATTCTTTTGTTTTTTTTGCACATCCTCACTCTTTCATTTAACTCTTTCTTTTGTTGCCTCATGTGCACACACAAACATTCACATACAAAGCACAATTCAGAGCTAAAAATGGTGTTACTGGTGAGGCGCCAATGAGCACAAGCCCATACAGTGGCTTCAGTGGAATTTGTTCTGAGAAAAGCGAAGGAAGGGGAGAGAATGCAGCTGGAAGAAGAGACAGAGATGAGAGGGCAGATAGACGGGGCGATAGTTTAGCAAAGTCGATCATTAAAACATGAATAATATATTTATACCGATATGTATCTGTGTTGCAGAATGCACTGTTGTGCACAGTCTAACAATATTGTACCTTATTTCCTCCCAAACTGCAGGCAGATGAATTCTGAGCTGCTCGGAAGCAGTGCAGTCCCTGATGCGTGTCAACATGTCGAAGTCACACAGACAAAGGAAGCTGCCGAGTCTGCTGGCAATTTCCATTTTTTCTTGATGTGTGGGGGCCGGCTGTCTCACTGAGATTATTATGTGAAGGCCGTACAACAGGTTTGCTTCACCTGCCTTTCCATACATCTGATGTTCCTCTTGACTTTTTGCGTTGAACCGCTGAGCACGGTGAACAGGTGTTTGCACCTCCCCAGGCTAAGGGGCAGATTCAGAGGAAGAAGCTATATTATAATCAGCCACTTCACATTCAACGTATCACACTGCCTCGGAAACCATCAAAGCCACCAGCTGCAAGCAACATGACTAAGAACCATGAGCAGTCATTCCCTTCATTTTTGTTCATTTTAAAACATTGTATTATTCTTAGATACTACCAGATGTAAATGTACATGTATTTGTCCTGAAATGTTTGGTACATGGTGATCAGTTCAGTAGGAAATTTCCTTGGGCCAGTACACCTTGAAACCTGAACAATTACTGTCAGAAGCTGAGCAGACACTGTTTCAATTTTATTAGACACGTACATTGTGTCTAACATATGAGGTCATTACAAAATACAGCATATTCATATGCCATTTTCATGATTTGCCAAATGGTTAATTTTAGCATTCCTATTGTACTACTGGGTAAAGGTTAGAGACATCTGCAGTTTTGTTTTAGGCGTCAAAGTTAAGACACCTTCTACTTCTAACTATACATCAATATGCCCTCTTTCAAAGGTTCTGGGCTCATTAACAACATCACACATCTTCTGCCATCATTCATCAGAGACTAAAGACATTACTTAGGTGTTTATGCACTGCCACAAGAGAAGAATGTAAATGCAGGTCTTTGTGTTTGCCAATGTTCTCAGGTAATCCTACTGTTTTGCAAAGTCTTTTTCTGTCTTCATTTGCTGTTTAATTGCTGTGAAATAAAATAAGGTGATATTGACATTACTACTTGTGTGCAAAAGTTTGAAGCAGTTGAGTTGTTTAGATTTTAATCCACTATGCAATAACATGAAGGTATTCACTGCAGCCTAAAGAACAACAAGAAATCTTGCACTCCTGCCATAGAACTCATATCTCAATATTATTGTCTGAGTCAGAGATACGTCACATCCCATTACAAGAGATAAAAGTAACACAGACAACCAAAATCCACAAAACACAAACAACTGTGGCAACTTCTCCATGTTACTCAGAGCAACCTACCAGCCAACTTCCAAAAAAATATATATCTAAGTATAGTTGGAAGAGCTAGAGCTGTTTTACGCTTTGTGTGAGAGTAAAGAAAAAAAATATTCATGGCTTTATGTATGAGGGCATCCTCACTTTACTGCAAGCCTAACACTTCTGAGCAGTACCCCATGTTTTAAATGTTTTTTTAATGGTAATAATTTACCATATTTGACTTTAAACATGGTCAGAATACAAGTAGTAGCAAATCACTTAACTTGTGCTTGTATGATTTAAATTTTTTTCTTAATTATATTACAGTAATCAATATTATGCTGAATATAACGGTTCATGGTAATATATAACTAATAAATAAATGTATGTAATTATATCAAATACATAAATTACATATAAATATATAATTTTGTTGGCTGATAATTTTGCAGCTGAATTGTATAGCGGCCTGCTTGTTTTATAAGGACGGTATATGAGGACAAAAGTCCCTCATGGCAAATTCAGCCTTTGGTAATGTAAAGTGAGCTTCTTGAGCCCAGCAAAGAGCTGTTAGTGCTGTGTGAAAGTGTGTTTTAATATGCATGGATGGATATGAGAGTACAGTGGCTCTGACCTTACAATCAGAGGAGAGGACTTCTACCCACGAGGTCATGAGGATCAAATTCACCAGTGGCAGTCTAATGATGAAGACTCAAGACTGCGACACACCGGTGGAGACTGCATGCATTATACTGTGTGTCTACCAAGGTGTATGCCATTCCTGCTGCCTGTATTATGTATTCTGAAATTCACGGTGAAACTACAAGCTGAGGTACATGTCACGTATTTAAAAAAGCTATTGTTTTCAGGCTGCGTCACGGACAATGTCATTCTGTCTCTTTCTTATTTCCTCTCTTTAATCTTGCACCTCTCTGAATCAATACAAAAAAAAACTAGGAATGACTTAAAAGTTACAACATTTGAGATAAAAGCCTTCAGGTTGTCTCTACTCTCTCTGATCTGCTTTTCTCTCATCACTACTTTAAATAGAATTATTTACTTTGAACTTTTTCACCTGTTGCAGCATAGCTCGTCTACGCATTTTCTTTGTCTAAATCTTCTAAGTTCTTTTAGGTTTGGACAAGTCCATTTGTGCAGAAGCAGGTCAGAAGGCATCTGTAAATGCTTTAACCTTTGCTCTAGTCAGGTGTGTGCTTCTAAATTAGCTGAAACTTTAACAATCCTTGAAGGGACTTTAAAGAGTAAAAATTTTATACCATCTGAACTGTTGACTGGCAACAAATATACCCATTCCAGATATGATTTTAATCTTTTATTACCGTGACAATCAATGTGGTTTCTCCGTGATCTTTCTGACACTTCTGGGAATGGCCGGTAGCTGTAGAATTGCACATTTTTCAGAATTAGAGTGGGTGATAGTGGTAATACATGCAGCAGTCACAGTTCTCTGAAAAATCCTAAAATGTCCACTCTTTGCTAATCCAGTGAAATAAATACTTGACAAATGAAGACTCTTCACGGTTATCACACTACAATCCAACATTTCTCTAAAACTGACCTGCAGTGTTACCCATAATAGCATGACACACTCAGAAATGTTAAATGGACTGTTACCACAGAATGAAAGATACAGTATGGCAGAACTTCTGATGATAGATTAATTTAAGTGAATTGAAATACCATATTATTGCATATAATCACAAATTTCAAATTAATGTAATACAAACCCAAATCCAATACAACATATTTAATAGGAGACGTGGGTCACCTCTACTAAAACTAAAACCTTGTTTGCTAACCCTAAGTCATCCTGTCATCAAGGTAAGAGGTGTCAGGATGCTGTTGATTTACCACCTCAGCTACACAATAACCCTGAAAATGCTCGACAAATTAACAGAAAAACTAACCAAGAAGCTTGAACACCATGATATTGATTTCTCATGTTTCTGGAGCTGCATCGGAGGAGTTAAACCATTCTGCCAAAAGATTTACTCTCATTTTTCATGGTGGTGATGCAGATAACTGTCCAGCACGATGGTCCTAAATCTCTTCAAGTGTTTAATTCAGTTGAGATCAGATGACTGTGAAGGCTACAGCATCTGATTCGCATCATTTTAATAACATCAAACCTCTCTGTGACCCACTGTGCCCTTTATGCAATCATTTGCATCTTTTATGTGTCTCCTCTCATTTATTCAGGCTTCCTTTGCCTTGTCACCTGTCTGCATGTCATAATGCTGCATCAGGGAACATGACCACGGAGGGCTGTTATCTTACTGAAAATCTTGTAATATGTTGGATTTAGAGGGGACAAAAAATTAACAGTGACATTTAGAGACACACGGGTGATGGAAAACAACAGTGAATAAATGAGAGAAAGAGAATAAATCATAAAAGAAAGACAGGACACTCAACAAAATATAAAGGCACATTTAAGAATGAAAGGCCAAAAAATATTTAAAGTCAGTTGCTTAGTGAGGATACGATGGAAATGTGTGTGTGTGTTTATGTGTGTACATGTCTGTGTGTGGTAGCAGGATGCTGTTGCTTCTGGCAGCAGGTCTGTACACTTCCCCTGTCATGACCAATCATTGTCAAGAACACTGCAGCTCCTCCACACACACGTTTTTTTTTTGGCTCTCTCTAGTAATATGAGGGTCAGCTATGCAGTCACCCGTACCTGTTATTCTCTTTGCTTTCATACACACAGAGTGGAAGACATCAACAAGCAGCAGTAAAATTGTATATAGCAAGTCCCTGACTATGTTCGGACATTTCAACCTCAGGAAAAAAGCAGCACACTCAGTGGTCCTGAAGATAATTCAAAAAACATTTGTGTATTGAATGTGTATATGCTTCATGTGCATGCTCCGAATAAAACGGCACTGCAGTGATCTTTTCATGTTGGATTGAGGGCTCAAAATGTTACACTGTGCACTTACAAAAGCTGAAGCTGTGCAGCAGCACAACTTAGGAAGCAGGAAGAGCACTGAAATTTAAATGCAAAATCCATAACTTTAAAAAGACTGCAGTCACTGCATTTTGGCAGCTGCAATTTAGAGCAGAATGACAGTCTGGGCAATAATGTAATTAAATTATCTTTTGTCAGCACAATCACACATAGGGACCTAAATGTATGACATTATACTTCAACAGTTTCTGACAAAGTCATTAATTCCTTGCATGCTGAAGCTAAAAACAAAAAAAAAAAGAACATTAATAGAAAAGTTTTTGTTATAAGCATAATAACAATAATGTAACAGTAGTCTAGGATAGCATGACATTAAAAATACATGCACTATACCTTGATTCATATTATCCATCCCTAGCCTAATGTAATATGCTGGGGTACAATAAACCACTCTGGAGTTTATATATTTGCACATTTTGCCATATTCTTATATACTGTGTTGCATACTTAACAGACAAAGACTAACTCATTACTTATTTATTGAATTTTACACGTTAGTTTTGTTTGGAGGATTTACTTAGAAAATGATATGACCAAAGTGTTTGGATTTCACACACATCTCACCATGCTATACAGTGGAGAGGGGTGAAAAACGTGACTTCAGTGAGCTTTCAGCATTACAGCGTGCATTTACGTGTGCACTTTTGTGCTCTTTGGTTTTTGTGTTTCTTATGTCCTAGTTCCCAATCAAAGGCATGTGGCAGAGCACTTATGTAACAGCGTGGAGGTAGCTACAGCTAGTACGGAGACGGCGTTTTCTGTGCTATGGTGTGTGTGAATGCCAGGTGATTATGACAACTGCTTTAGTTACCAGAGCACCATGATCTAAACAGGCTTCATCCGCTTGGTTTCCTGTTCATGCACCGTCACTCTATTCTTGTCTCACCTTTCTAAATCTCTTGCTCCCTCTGTCTCTTTCTCTTCCTCCTCCTGATTGTCAGCATATTTTCCTCGCTGTATTGGCATACTGAATTGAAAATATTTGTTGAGCTTAAAGTGGGATTTGGTAGCTGCTCAAGCAGCCATGCAGCCAGTCTCTGTATCTACACTGCTACACTGCATTTTCTGATGGAGCAGGTATAAAATGGCTGTTACAGTTGCTACAAAGTGCTACAGGAAAAATATCTATTAAATACATTATGGATACATTTTAAGGAAATTGGGACTGCAGTTTGGGAATGAAAAACTTTTTATCTTATCGGGAACATGCGGGAGATGAATATTAATTCCTTAAGTTGCTGTACTGATTCAAACTTTATATGTTTAATTTGGGCTTGTGAAGCTATAGTTAAATGCTGTGCTGGCAGTGTCCAGGTTTTCATCATTTATTTACTCTGACAAAGAGCAGTAATCATGGTGACCAGAAAGTTAGCTGTCACCAAATAGAGAAACTTGCAGCAAATAGTACACATTCCAATGGAAATGTTTTCTTGCAGTTGCTAAAAAGTGAAGGACACGACTGGGACACACTTTTTTTTGGCGACCATGGCGACTAAGGAAGCTGCTGTCATACCACTGACTATCCATCAGTGATGGTGGAAAATGACCCTCATAAACTTAATTCAATTTTATTTATATAGTATCAAATCACAACATAAGTCATCTCAGGGCACTTCACATAGTAAGTTCAACACCTTGCAATATTAAATTATAGAGCAAAACCCAGCAATTCGCCTATGAGTCAACACTTGGCAACAGCAAGGAGAAAAAAAAAAATTCCTTTTTAACAAGAAAAAACCTCAGACAGAACCAGGCTCAGGGTGGGCGGCTATCTGCCTCGACTGGCTGGGGTGAGAGGAGAGCGGAGAAAAGATGAAGAGTGAGAAATAGCAGACAGCAAACAATATAAACAGTAGGGCAGTGAGCAGGTTAGTGAGGCCAGCAACTCCAAATCGGAAACATCCTGAGCTAAAGACACCTGCAGAAAAGGCACAAGGCGAGAGAGGACACAAAGGTAATGACAGGCATTGTAGTGATGTAAATGCATAGAGAGTGAACGAGAGGAGAGTAGAGAAGAGGTGCTCAGTGCATCATGGGAAGTCCCCCAGCAGTCTCAGCATATAGCAGCAGAAGTAAGGGATGATTTAGGATCACCTGAGCCAGTCCTATAAGCTTCATCAAAAAGGAAGGTTTTAAGACCAAGCAAAAGGGGTCGGCTTCCTGAACTCAAACTGGGAGCTGGCTCCACAGAGAGAAGTCCGATAGCTGAGGGCTCTGCCTCCCACAGACAGAGCGAAGTGCTCTATTGGGAAACTATGGTACTTAGAGGTCTTTAAGATATGATGGAGCTTGATCACTAAGGGCTTTGTATGTGAGGAGGATTTATTGGATTTTATACAGAACCGATGAAGAGAAGCTAATGTGGGGGAAATAAGATCTCTTGTGCTAATTAACGTCAGCACTGTTGCTGCAATAGTATGGATCAGATGGAGGCCTTTTTGAGAGGTATGAGGACATCCTGATAATAAGGAATTACATTAGTCAAGCCTAGAAGCAACAAGTGCATGGGGTAATTTTCAGCATCAATTTGAGGCATGAGGCTCCTAGATTTTTGACAATATCACACAGGTGAAGGAAGGCAATCTTGGAGACGTGTTCTGTGAGTGAGTGAAGGGAAATATCCTGTTCAAAATTAACTCCACTGGAGTGGAAATGGAAATTTATGCAGTGTTTCCCAGTAAAATTGCCAAAGAGAAGCATGTATATGGTAAAAAGCAATGGTTGTAGCACAGATATTACTCTAGCTATCTGTCATTATGTTTATATAAAATCTAGCTTCTGTTGTTTATTTATATCTTAACAGTCGGAGTTATCCACAATAACAAGTGTTGGTAGTGTCTGAGTGGATACTTAAAGGATCCTCTGGCTATTTAATTGTTCACTTGCAAACAAATTAAGTGTCTAACTTTTTTTTTTTTTATCATGTGCTCCCGGCTGATTAATTTAAATTGCCCCCTGTTGTGGGCTCTGAAAGAAAATAATAAAGTTAAAGCCAGCTAATATAGACTATTTTGCAGTTAATTATGTGTATTTCCTCAAAAGGCTAATGCTAGGTCAATAGCAGATATCTGCAATGAGTTGCCATTAGAATGTTAAAACAAACAAGGTAACAGAAAATGCACAGAATATGAAAGCTTATTTCCAACACCATGTGATATATTGTTGACTCCAGGAACTGTCTAAACATTTATATTGTGCTGTCGCTCTATTAGTTATGATGCTGTATGTGTCTTTGAGCTGAGTGCATTCAGCTCTCAGGGCCACCTCTTTATTAAGTGTATGCTATGAAAAGGAGAAAATTACCATCTTTCATCAACTTCCCTATTTTTGTCTTTACTGTTAATAATTTTGACTAGCATCAGAAATTTGTACCAGTCACAATTCTTGTGATCCCCACAATAGTTCATCTCTAATAAATGCATGGCTGCATTTTTGAGGAGGTGCATATCAGTCACAGCACTGTGACACAGTAGGTTTTGCATGTACATACATTCAAACCCTTAATGGACAGCCAAAAAATGCTAGAAACTCACAAAATCACGGTGTCACAAGGATTGTGGTCGGCTATGTGTTGAGGGCAACACATATACATAAGATAGAGGCCAAAACATCTCATCGCTATATTTCCCCAGAGTTAACACAAATCTCGAGAGAAAAGCAGTCCCTGCCACCATATCGTCACCAGCTTTCCTGTCTGTTATGAATGCATGTCCAGGCAGTTACAGTCACAATGGATGAAAAAAAAACTTCACAATCACACAGATACTATTAAAAAACATATTGCCTGGTGACTTATGATAGAAAGCATCTTTTGCTCAGATGAGAAATCAAGTTGACTTGCACACAATCCGGGTCAAGAGTCACTTCATGGTACAGATATTTGAGCTTGATGTAAGTTTGGGGGTTTTCTGGTTAAACTGGACTTTTTGTGGCTATGTAGAATGGTTAACATTATGAATAACAGCTGTCCAAATGGAAATCACCATTAAGCTAATTGTTTGCCAAGGATGGGTTGTCTTTTTAAAGTGATGATGATCATTTTAGAGGTTATACAGAGTACTCAAAGTAGCAGTCTCGGTGATTGCAAAGTCTTTCTTAAGTAAAACATGATTCAGAAAATGTGCTTCTTAGTGGAATACTAAGTCCCATTTCATTTACTGTGCTTTGCATTTATGCCATTACCAGTGTGTTTCATGGCTTTCACTTGACACATGATGTAACACCACCTATGTGTGTTTTGCCCTTTAGTCTATTCTTCATTAAAAAAGGTCATAAACTTTTAATCATAACCTAACATAATTTCATAATTAAGTTTAATGAAGAATTAATAAATAATGACATTCAATTTTCAGTCCCTGATGAAAATTTCTACTTGCATATCACAAATTTAGATATTTCATGTATGACATTAAATAATAATCATTTTCCATGATTTTTTAAAATTGTAGCTGTTCAACCCTTTAACTTATATCATATCATTCATAATGTAGATGGGGTGGAAAATCTAATAATCTTGTGAAATCATCATAATTTCATAATGAAGAATTTTTTCTGTTTGTCTACCATTGTGGTGCAAATGGAAGTGTAACACAATACAGTGTACAACATGTACCATATGACAAGGAAAAAAAATGCAATTTTATTTCTAATTCTTGAATGGGACATACAACAGGTGAGTCTAACTGTAGTGTGAATAGCTGCAGAGATGCCCAATATATTGTGATTTTTTTGCGTTTGAAATTAATATCTGCTTCGTATTCTGATCAACCTTTTCCCCACAAAGCGTCAGATCAGTCACAGCATCTTACTGTGCTTTCACATGGAACAATAATTCTCCTCTGATCAAGAGTTTGACCTGCTGAAGCTAAAATGAAAATCATTTTCACTGTCCACTATTTTCAACTTGACTCCAGGACACATCTTGCAAAGCTGAATTCAACTCAGTGAACTATATCAGATGATAATCCCTCCATTGCTAGCTACTGCTGTCAGGCTCACAAGTCACAACCGTAAGTGGCAAAAACTTATTGACTCGGTCAAACAGCACAGAAAGGAATAAAATAAGAATCACTTGACAATATGCCCTCACATCTCATCAGTGTAGGACAGATACAGGACAGACTAAAGCAGCCGTGGCCGAGGTAAATCCACTTAATCATTTTCTACACCCAGTTGCATGTCAGAAGTCTGCCCCTGCACATACTGGGCAAAATACATGCAAACATCATGAAAGGCTGCTAGTCCATGACACAATGAACACAGAAACCTAAAGGCGAAAAAGGCTTAAAGGAGAAGGAGACAGAGGAGGACATACAAAGTCTACAAGTACCACAATGGCATTTAATTTAACAACATTCCTGTTGCTTTGTTAGAAAATTGCGAAAATGCATGTTTCTTTATGTTCCATATGGACATTTATCCAGTGATGTTGGCATAGTGAACTTACATGACAGTCTGAACAGAAAAAGAAACAGGAAAAAACATTCAATTCAAAGCTAAGAGGCCGGATGGGGAGGTGAGGGCAACATGGACAGGAAACTCTAAAGAGAGAGCTGGAGGGGCGTGAACTTCACCTGGTGAGCTGTCCTGCACTAAAACCTGAAGTGGATAATAGCTCCTCTCTCACCCACAGCTAGGGCTCCATGGTTTTGGTCAAAAAGAGAACAGCTATTTCATGCATTTACTTATTTTTATTAAAAAAGGAGTGCAAGGTTCGTGTATGATAGTGCATAGTTTCTGAATCACAAACGTGGCCTCAACTTGATGCATTTTTCTGCCGTGTCTGCAGCTGGACACCTAATATGTAACGTTAGAGCAGGCTGCACCATGTGAAGACTGGCTGAAGTAACATTTGTCAAGCAAAGCTTTCATCCTGTTTGTCAGGGTTGATCAGTGTCATATCTTGGGTGAATCATCACCACACCACCAGACTGCCTACAAGTATAAATTTTGATCACAAATTAAATACAGTTAACTGTGCAGCACATTGCATGAGTTTGCTATTTGGTCGCCATAGTCATGTAATGTTAGTTTTATTTTTATGCATAATGTCAACAGTCCAGATTTAAGAGAAAATGGTATCAGAAAGCAAACTTACTATAAATGCTGTCTTCTAACTGTCCATACTTACTGACATTGTCTGGAACAGACTGCATTCAACCTGTTGCCAATCAGCTGTTGCCCCTAAATAATGTATAACTGCCTCAATAACAGTAACTTGCCTCTGTCATTTAGATAGCAAATTCTTCTTTGAGAATCAGGGTTCACATAGAATGAAAGTGCTTGTAGATAACTGGCAGCATGATCTCCTTGATACCTGCAATAAGGGACGCAAATAGGGCAGACTGGGTGCAAGGCTATGGTACCACTGTTGTACTAATGGGTGTTAGACACAGGACTGAAAGACTTTATCCTCCCTTACAAGGAGCTAAAATCAAAGAATGGGAGGAAAAAAAGAAGACACTACAGACCAGATAAGACTTTTCTGCAAAAGCCAGCGTTTCTCCAAAATGTAATTCCAGGGATATAGGTGTTTGACAGGGTAAAGCACCAGAAACGAAGCTGCAGGAGCAGAAAGAGGAAAGCACATACACTTATAAATCTCTGTTTTTCTCGGTCTCTTCAGATTCTATTATAGTGGACTTCCACACTATCACAAAACTCATGATCTGACACCTGTGCGTGTGTGTAGGTCATAATAACCTCTACAGATTCCTGGGTATGACACCTGACACCCACACAGCGCATACATGCACACACACACACACACACAGACACTTATACACACATATAAATCAAAGTCTGTGGAATTCATTTCACACAGAAAGCTCCAATACAAAGTTACTTATTAGAGCTGCCAACTGTTAATGCCCTGCTCATCTGCTGGGGATATTTGTGTATGTATTTGTGGCTCAGTCAGGGTAAACACGCCTTTTTCTCCTTTGTTTTTGTACTAACCTTTTTCCTATTTCTTCTCTGCTTATTAACATGTTTTTTTACCTGGCTCTTTACTCTAATTTTAGTCTTGCGAGCAGCATGGCTATTAATCTGTCAGTCAGATCACCACTGAAATAACTAATGAAGCACAGCCCAGATTTTGTGCAGAAAATCTTGATCCCCAGAGGATGAATCCTGATGACATTGGTGATATTCCAACTATATCACCACCACAAGGTTTTATATAAAATATTAGATGAACCAATGCTGCACAAATTCAAGCCCCATTCAGGATGAATTCTAATAAATCTGGTAAACCCTTAGCTTGGCAACTGGTCAATGTCCGCATTGCAATTTGAACAAAACTTGTTTATGGACAAAGCTAAAGACATTTACACCAACTTCAACTTTGTGTTTTTGCTAAGTAGCAAAGATAGCAGGGAAATGTAGGAAAAAAATTATACATGTAAAACATTATCATGTCATTACTATGTTGCTACATGGTAGTATGTAGCAAAATATACCGCAGAACTACAGATGTTACAAGACATGATACTTCGGTTAAAGTCGACACCAAAATTCTAAAACAAACAAACAAAAAACAACGCAGTACTCGTTTTCTGTGGTACCAAAGATATTGAAAGTAAAGCTGAGCTACTGGAGATAATGATTTGTCTAGAATGACGCTGGATAGTGCAGATGGAACAACAGGTCAAATATAATTTGTGAAAAAAAAAAGTCATGTATGGAGATACTTAACCTGATCGGGGCAAGCTATGAACGATAATCACCATTTGTCAGAATGCAAGCAGTCTTCCATCTATAACGCATGGAAAAAAATCCCTAAATCTAAAGTACCAACATCCTGATCTGTACATAGAATTCAAGCTGAGAGAGTTTCATTTGTTACTTTACATTAACAGCCTTCTGTCAGAATGTTCACATCCTGAAATACTATCGTTACTGTTTGTGGACTGTGACAGACACATCTGTTGTACCAATACTTCCCACACAACATTCACAAAGACTAACACAGCTAGTTTAGGCTAATTTAGCATTAGTCCATAATGTGAGCTGGGTGCTGCTCATAACATTAGTAGACATTACCGTTCAGCCTGCCAACATAGATGTGTTAGCACTCGGTGTGCAGCAGCCTCTGTGGTTTTCCTAATGGGATTTTCATGGAATCAGCAGGAGGAGGATGTTAAGCAGGAGAGACAGTTGCAAAATATACCAATAAACACATAGCCAACTAAAACATATCACAAAAACTAAGTAAATATTTTCCCCAAACAATATGGTGTAAAATAAGAGAAATGTGTTTTTTTATTACTTCTACGTTCTGTCCAAAGTTCTTTGAAATAAAAGAGGTGATGTTGACATGATCTGAAATCACTGATTTTGTAATTTTACAATTTCAATGGTATTGGTACAGACTGGCAAATTTCTGGTACTGTGGCATCCCTGCTATGAACCGCCTCACAGACCTGCTTGCACAGCTGTACTCTTTTATTGTGCCTCACTTTGCTTTTCTATTTGTTTCTCCAGCTCCTCCACTCAAACACACACAGCAGGTGCATCATCTTAACTTTTGCTTGTGCGGTGCAACTGGTTAGGTATTTTATCTCGAGGACAAAACTCTGTATGACTGCGTCTGTGTGTGTTCCCCTAACTCGTTGCCATGTTGCATATCCAGAATCACCGAGCTGAATATCCAGCGCCCTCATTCAGACAACCAGGGAGAGAAAACGAGACCAGAGAGGAGCAAAGACACAGGCAGAAAAAAGACAGAGCAACAAGACAGAGGAGAGCAGGAGAGTGGAAGATGAGAGGAGACTCAGGAGGCATTTGCCCGACAGGAATCCTGACTTTCCATTCCTTGTCACAGAAACGTAAACACACACATATACACAAAGAGAGCGGAAGAGCAAAAGAGGGAAAATGATTCACTCGGGCTGCCAGCCATGGATGATGCCAAAATGATAATCATGCCCGAATCCCTGCAATGATGCCAAAATCCATTGCCATTTCCCATTTTAGGCAATTGGCCAATACAATAAGTACATAATAGCGTTTCAGTGTTTCCCCAAGATGTGTTTTTTGGCAGTGTGAAAGGCCCCCTGAAACAGCATTTAGATGTGATACTCAAACTCTCCATTGAAACCAATAATAATGAAATTCTGTGACAGCAAACCACGTGGTGATAAAGTTCTCCTGTTAAATCAACAACTGTCTGCCAAAGATTAAACCCCGAGCAGCGAGGGCCCTAATCTGTGATGCTATCGGGGGACAGATGCTGGAGCTCCTTCCCTGATAATGAGTCAGACTGGCTCACTCTTGTTTACGGTTTTTCACAGTCACTTCAAGCCTCCCAAGACTATATGATGTTAGAATGATAATGGCCTGAACTGACAGACCTGAGGGAATATGAGCTTCATGGGTGACGCCTTCTCATTTTTTTTTTCTTTATCCCATGTTGTGTGACACAGTAAAAGGCAACCAAAGCCGCCTATGGGGCACATATGAAGATTAGCGTAGAAATACTGTGCATTTTACTAAGCTTTTGAGACAACTATGGTCAAAGGTCGGATTGTAAAACATCATGAATTCAGTGATACTGATCACAGGCTGTATGTTCTAAATGTTAGTAGTCTTTTACATTTCAGTACATTTGACCTTTTTTTAACTTTTAGTTGTTTAAATGTATTTTAGATGTCTCTGTCAAGTATTTCGGTCAATTGTTTTTCAATGTTTGTCATAAACATTGCACATTTAGCATATTCTCAGTGTTTAGTTGGGTCACATCAGCTACAATTCATGGGGAAACAGTTAGTGTAAATTATAGCTAGAAAATCTACTTATTTTCCTGACTGGTTTTCTACTGCTGTGAAAATATGAGTATGGTTGTTAGCCACTACAGTGATGATGGACATTATGATAATTCCTGACACACATTGACCCCATTTTGACAAAACTAAACAGTCTTCCTGTTCATCTTTTCCCCTCCCCATCCACATACTGCAAACAAACACAGTTGGTCCTATCTGTCTACCAAGATTGTATAATCTGCATTATGATGATAACTGAACGAAATCCAGTGCAATTAGAGGAGATTTGCATTCTGAAAATGCAAAAAACTGATGCTGAGTTTAACGGCATGAACCACACAAGAATTCCAGGTGTCCGCTGCTGTTGTTGTTGGGGTTTGTCCATTACAAACTTCTGTTTTTGATTCTTTTACTCTTCTGCACCCTTAAATTTTAATGACCTTTTTAATGATTTTATAAATGTTTTCTTTCTTTTTATAATTGTGTTTTCATCTGCTGTTTTAATGTCCTTGTGAAGCACTTTGAATCACCTTGTTGTTGAAATGTGCTATATAAATAAACTAACTTTAACTTTTAACTTTACAGCTAAACTCTTAAGACTTAAAATAACAAGTTTTAGACACAATAATAAAAACCACAAAATAAAATTTACCTTCGTCAAAGATTACAAAGTTACAAGACATGGGTTGGCCAGAAATATTTATTGTCTGACCTTTCAGAGCTGGCTGCTATGGAGAAAGTAGGTACATACTTAGTCTCACCCACTCACTTACTCCATTACTGATGACAATGTAACAGATGCATACTATCTGGAAACTGGTATTGAATATCACACTAACAACTCATGACTCACTTAATTAGTAAATGAGAATTTCCTATTAAAGAAATCTTGGTCGTACAGTATATTATCTATGTGACATTGATTACGTCTGAGACTTATAACTTAATTGTCTGTGGTTCCATTTTTAAAGGTATCACATCTCTTTGTCATACATGCCATTCTCTTTTTTCAGAGGTTTGCTGAGGTCCTACGTCTGCGCAGTATTACGAGTAATAAAGTGAACCAATTGGTGCGGTAATCAGCAACACATCAGTCTTGAAGTTTAATATGTGAAAATGATATTATGAAACATGGAAGCACTGACACAAATAAGGATTGATGACTACCACAGGTAACGATTTAATGACTGGGAGAGTAAATGAGCAATGTGTGTAGATGAGAGGAGACAATAATGACAAAGACTAAAAAAAAAAATAGCTTCTGTACCATCTGCTTCAGCCAGGTCACAGTGACAACATGAAAGCTCATGTGAGATGTGAGTCTTTCTTTGCCTGTTTCCTTTTTAATGTTACATATTTTTCTTTATTCTTTAATCTACTATTGTGTTAATAATTATTTTAAATATAAAGCATAAAAATAATTCCAACTGGAATTGTTCCCAAACCAATGAGATCAGAGTAACATTCTTGCTGTCTGAAATATAATCCATTTAAGACAGTGCTGGTGTCTAAAATGGAACTATGTTGAAAGGCAGAAGCATTACAAAACCTTGGGAAAGCAATACATGCAGTGCATCAGTGTGTGTAGCCATGTGTGTGAGAGGCAGACCACATGTGTGCAATCATGCATGTGGAAATGAATGGAATTGTGAGCATGTTACAGACTGTCTCCCTCTATCCTTCACTCTGTTTCAACAGACAGAAACCAATTTTGAGTCATCGGATCAGTTTAATAAAGCATCAACAAAGGCCATCTGTTTTCCAAACTCCACACGTGCTCAGAGCCGACTTAAACAATAATGGAAATAAATGTAGGAAAAATAAAAGAGTGCTAAGACACTCTAAAGCTAAATAAGGCTATAAAGAAGCACCGGTAGTGTTAAATCCCACAGCACCAGGCAAATGATCCATCACTACCTGTCAAAATATCACCATTGTTTTCTTAAAGGATGTATCAGTCTAAAGACTTTTTCTCTCTGCAGTTGTTTAGGGAAAAACTGTCAAGTTGTTTATGTGAAAATGATGTGAAAAAATGCCAGAAGCGCACTAATGGCACCAGCAAAGGTGTTGCATTTGAAATTACACTGACAGCAGATACTTATTAATTAATCAAAACTGTTGTTTCTTAATTAGTGGATGATGCATCTCATATTTCCAATCATGTATCATAGTAATATTTCTTGAAAGCCTTTAGCAGACTATCATCAGAGATGGAATTTGTATTCCCACAGTATTTCTTCGCTTGAGGTGGTGGTATGAGAAAGTAATTGTCTTAATGTCACTGATTTATGTTTTGGCTGGTGGATAAAAGCCCTGCTTCTTGGTAATAATTAGCTCCCCTGTGTTAGGTTGATTGAGTATGACCTCATTGCAGGTAACTGTGAAAACAACTGGTAGGTTTTCTGAAGGGTCCTTTTACAGGGTAGTGTGTTATCATAATCCCTGCATATTTTCTATAGAGTTGAAACATTGCAGGGGATAGTCTCGCATTGGGGGTTTACTGTGTCTAACAGTCCTCAGTGTACTACTGAACTCACAAACGAGACAAGCATCTGAAGCATTTGAGGGAAACAAAAGTGAAACGTGCTGATACCAACAAGCAAGATCGAGAGTGCACATCCTAATCATGTCTCAAGTCTCTATTTTGGTTGAGACTTAACAGATTTTCCTACAAATTACAGTCTAGATAAATTATATCATGATAAATACTCTGAGTTCTGTGCCTGCATTAGTAAGTTAAAGTTAGGTGTAGAGGAAAATCACAATAAATTCATATAAAGCGTGCTAAAATGAAAGGAAGAACAAAAACACCCCTAATCTCAGAAAAATGTGGAAACTTTGTCAAGAAAAAAATAATAGGCAATCAAATCAGTTATGTGCAAGCATGGATAACTAGCAGCAGCGAATGCATAATTTTAGATGTGAACATGGACTCTGCTTTGTAAATTAACAGCACTGTTGGCATCTGTCTGGGCCTAAAGCTTTTCAGAAGGCCTCAGGTTTCCACAAAAATGTAACTAGATTCACAGAGAGATTTAGGCGAACGAGAGAAATCAGAAGGAATTACTAAACAGATTACACAACAGCACCAGCAGAAAGCAGAAGATAAATGCTTGGCGTGACCCCAATAATAACATAACTTATCCACAATTCAGCTCTAGTAACAGTGAACTCAGACACATGCAGATTGATGCCGTGTACTAACTCCGCTTACATCAACCGAACAACAGAATATGTCAGTGTAAGGAAATAAATAAATGTTCTACTCACAAAACACCAAAGGCTGGTCACCGTTGGGCTGTCACTGAAGTGAGAAGTAGGGCATGTCGATATCCAGTGGAAATATTCACGGTTCAACACAGTTCACCTGTGGAATGACAGTTTTCCCATGCGGCCGTGAAGGCACCGAAAAGTCACGGTGCGTTTTAACCCAGCTAAAACTGTCGTTGTCTGGTTAGCTAATGCTAAATGCTAAAATGGTAGTAGGGAAACAGCAGACAGCGCCTGTTTTAACGTTGCTGGAACCACTTTTTGTCGTGTACGTGATAAAATATTTAACATTCTTAAAACAACTCACCATTTAGCTTAGTTCAAACGGACCAAGTCACAGAGAAGCTATTTTTTTCCCTGTATCGCCCGGCGGCTAAAGCTACGGAACCCACATGCTGCGGCTGACTGGTTGTGCTGCTCTCTCCTGATCTGGTTTCATATCAGTCATTGATGGAATCTCTTTACTTGTATATTACATATATTCACTTTCTCAGTGATTCGACTGGCTGCTCCCAAAATTTCTGACCAACATACGTAGCCATGGACACAGTCCCGAAAGTCCCAAACATGCAGACTTTAATTCTAAGGATGACAAAGTGCTAATATTTGAAGAATATACTACAACACAATATTACTCGTTGCAATGTGATAAGTGAGATAATCTACTCCGATCGCTGGAGTTAATAAGCTGTAACTGGCATTCATGTGCTCTACTTCACACTCACTTTGAGCAAAGAAAGCTTCTTTAACACACCCTTTGCTTATGGATTATCAGTGATTAAAAACAGGATTACGGTGCTCCTGACCAACTTGCACAGGATTTTCATTGTACAGAGGATTCAGTACAGTATTCCCCTTCACTTTTTCAAAATGGATAAATTGACATTTTTGCCCATCAAGCTACACTCAACAACCCACAATGACAAGGAAAGTGAGAATTTTTTTGCAAATTTAAAAAAGAAGCTGAAAACCTATTTACATGAATATTCAGACCATTAAGTCACTACTTTATACAAGCTGCTTTGACATGACTAGCATCTGTGGGCTTCCGTCTTTACGCCTTTTCACTGATGTTCTCTGAGATTTCACTATGGACTGTGGTTGGGTCACTCCAGGACAGTCAGAAGCATTTGCTGAAGCCACACCAGGATTATCTTGGTTATACACTGTTGTTCAAAAGTTTGGGGTCACCCAGGCAGTTTCATGTTTTCCATGAAAACTCACACTTTTATTCATATGCTAACATAATTGCACAAGGGTTTTCTAATCATGAATTAGCCTTTCAACACCATTAACTAACACAATGTAGTATTACAACACAGGAGTGATGGTTGCTGGAAATGTTCCTCTGTACCCCTATGTAGAAATTCCATTCAAAATCAGCCTTTTTTTGAACAGCAGTGTATATATTTCAGGCCACTGCTGTGCCGGTAGGTGAACCGCTGTCAGAGCCTCAGGTTGCATGAACTCTGAACTTTCTTTACTGCCCTCCCTGTTGGCCGTATTCATGCTTCCCTCAGTACTGACCAGACTCCCAGTCCCTGCTCTGATAAAACACCCTCATAGCATGCTGCTGTCACAACCATGCTTCACTGTAGGGGTATTATTACCCAGGTGATGAACAGTGCCTGGTGTTCCGCACACATAGTGCTGGGTGTTCTGCCCAAAGAGCTCAGTTATTTTGTCATCAGACCAAAAACCACTTTACCCCATGTTTTGAGTCCTTTAAACTTTGGCAAGCTTCAAGTGGGCTGTCATTCATCTTTTACCCAAGAGTGGCTTTTTGAGATACTCTACTGTAGAGCTGTGATGAAGTGCTGCTGAAATGGTCCCTCTGGCAGGTTCTCCAAACTCGGCAGAGGACCTCTGAAGCTCTGTTAGAGTGACTGTCTGGTTCTTGGTCTCCTCCCTGACCAAAAACCTTTTTGCTGGGTTACTGAGTTTTAAAACTTCTTAAATTCCACAATTATTGAGGCCACTATGCTCTTGTGAACAGTTGAGGCTTCAGAAATGGTCTTATACCCTTGTGCCAGTCTGTGCCTCACTGCAATTTACTTTGTGACTTTAATTTTGTCCCGACCTGAATACACACACACACACACACACACACACACACACACACGAATGTGCCTTTCCATGCAATGTCCTATCAATTTATTTTGCCAGAGATGGACTCCAGTCAAGCTTTAGACCCATCTGAAGGATAATTAAAGTAAACAGGATGCACCTGAAGGGCTGAATACTTTTCAAATTGAGAGTTCAGTTTTAGTGTTAATAAATGTGCAAAAAAATTTAAAACATGTTTGGCTTAGTCATTGTACAGATTATTTAGTAGATTGATCTGCAGTTAAATATAAAAGCAAGCTAATCCAAAAAAAAGGGAAGCATCCTTCTAAATCCACTATACTCAAAAATAAGGAGCTTGTTGGTATAGCAACATGTACAACAAACCTGTATTTCAGTGTGTTTGTCCATGTGTCCATCCATTAAGATTGGCAGTCTACCCCAACATGCATTTAGTCGGAGGCAGTGTATTATGTGGAAAGGTCAGCAGTAGACTGTGCAGAATAGCTGGAGTTCGTAAATGACTATATTCAACAAAACAAAATCTTAATAAAGACAAGTTCATAAACCATGAAAGCAGTTAACAAAAACACTGGAACACAACAGGAGTTATTGTATCAAAAACTTTATTCTCAAATAATGTCTTCAAAATATCTGATAAACTGTGAGTATCTTTAACAGCAGGTTGTGAGGCTGCATTCACATACTGTTATTTAACCTCTTTATAACACTCTGTTAGATTTCTCCCCTCATGAACCCCCAGGAGGACAGAAAATGCCATTTTCCATCCTGTAGTTCAAAACTTACAGCACCAGTCTAGTTTTACCAGTCCAGACAGGAGCCTCCAAAACTGTTGCCAACTTGCTAATGCTAACTAAATATACCACAATTTGATTTTCCGCTCTAAGCCCATATTGTCAAAGCAAGGAGATCCCACCTTGCTCAGACAGACATGGGGTCAGATTTTGGGCCGTAAAGGGGTCAAAGTCTTCCGAAATCTTTTGTGCCTGTGAAAGTCATCCCTCTCGCAGATATAGACATTAGGATCAGCCACACAGGGCTGCTGTTACACAAGAACACTGTTTTCTAAAAGACGTGTCATTTTCCTCCCATCCGTAAATACTGTTTATGACATTATGACACTAAACATCTGGTGTTTATTTTTCATTCAACATAAAAGAGTGTATCTAAAATCAATTTTAGAAATAGTAATAATAAAAAATAGTTTAAAGTGAAGAATTGCCAATTCTCAAGAAGCTCTTATGGCACAGCTGCCACATTAGAAGCAACCCAGAAGTTTTCTTTGTATCACTACCTCATAACAGACTTTTGATTTTTAAACACGAATGCTTAAAAAGTTTAATGTTCAAAAGAAATGCGTACTATGCCGGGCCCAAGCTGCAAAGTCGGAAGTGTTTTTTAGACTGTGAATAACATTTTTTTTTTTTTTTTTTTTGCCGATGTGACCCAGAGATAAGCGTCTCTCCAGCATGAAGAAAATTAACTCTGGGTCCCACAAAGTTTTCTGTTCCTGTGTAAAAGCAGCCATAATGGGAAAAAAAGAGATCGTATGAGATTTTGATATCCGATACTCAGTTTGAACCATAGATTTTTACATGGCGTGTAACAGTAAAAACACTGACTTTAATGAACAAGATTTTTTTTGTACCTACATCATTAATCATAAAAAGTACAGCATGTTTAATAATTTGTTTTTTACAAATTCTCCATAAAAAATAGATTTCTGTACAAAAATGTTTTTTTTTTTCTTTTGCACCTACTTCAAGTTCAGCAGCACATGATGATGATGTTGAATGATGACTGATGAAAATGAAGGTGTTATGATGCAGAAAACAACATAAACGATGATGGCAACTTCCTGGTAATGATCAGCCGCTTGTCAACATATGTCTTTGTCATTTGGAACAACAAAAAACCTGAAATGTTTACTTTAGCACATGCTTGTGAGCAATAGCCATTTACTGCATGTCAATACATGTCGCTGATCCCATCACTGTAACAGGTGAATGTAGTACTGATATGTGTGGCGTCCAGATCTACAAGCAGCCATGTGCTGAAATGACAGTTACTCATCCTTTGTACTGATAGGTGAAGCAGGGCTTCAGCTGACTCATGTTCAATTCAGATTTGTAGATTTCCATCAAAGCTCTAATGCGGAACATACGGCATGAGAAGTTTGTCCAACCCAAACTGTTGAGAAGAAGATGCAGCAAAGTCCTGTTAATGAAAAGTGAAATAGAGTACTAAATATTTAAATTTGATTACACTGACAAACTAAAACCCAAACCAACATATACAGTGTATGTGTGTATGTGTATGGAAAGAAGACAAGGCTTGTCCAAGAATAGTATAGACACACAGAGACACACACAGGAAGGTCAGATTTCCATCTGGCAATAAAGCTCCAGTATGTATAAAATCCCATGGTGGAATCAGCAGATTAATATGGTCCCAAAGCCACATATGAACACATGTATGACACAGTTCCTATCTGAGCGGATAGTAATTTGATGTAATTTAGATACATCATATCTGCATTGAATCTATTCTGCATTTAAGACTGGGTGTCTGTGCCGTTGTAAGACTTTGTGAAAAGGCAATGTGACATTTACAGTTTTAGCTGTTTTTTTTTTTTTTAAGCTCACAGCAACGTGGACCACTTTGTTTCAACAAGGACTGCTGACAATACCACTTTAGAGAAAGTAAGGGACAGATGTGGAAACTTCTTCCCAAAGTGTGAAAAGTGAGGAAGCAGGAACAACCTTGGCATTTTAAAATTTAGTGGATATATTTTTTTAACTTGTGGCCAGCTGTCGCGCTTTTTAAATAGATAGGGTTGCTGACAATGCCAAATGAAGGATAAATGTGGGAACTTCTGCCCAAATTGTATCGCTGCTCATGGCTTCAGTGTGAAAGTTCTAAATTGTGCAATCATGTCCGTATGTTTTCCTTGTCAGGACCAGAAGAACAAATTTATAGAGGAAAGAAAATACAGATTGAGCTGACAGAGAGGTGCCTGTCCTCCCATTTTTATCATTCACATTCGTTTAATGTTAATTAAGTAGTCGGGGATATAAATTATCTCCAGATGTCTCTTTTCAAGTTTAAACTGGCCACAATGGAGCTCTACTTGTGTGACTCTGTTGAGGACTTTTTTCTGTAATAGAAATTTTAATGTACTCAATAAAAATGTGAAATATTTTATTTCAGTTCAGCTGTAAAGTAGCATTTTGGCAAATGTCTGGGGATGGCTGTTGGGGGTGGATATATATATATATATATATATATATATATATATATATATATATATATATATATATATATATATATACATATACATACACACACACACACACACACACACACACACACACACACACACACACACACACACACACACAGTATGTATATAGGCTGTATGTGTATATGTCTCTATATATGTGTATACTGGCAAATTGCACTGCTCTTTCTATAAGGTCAGCAAAATGTACCACATAGTTTAAACTCTTTTTAATTATCTTATTTAAAAGCCCCTCGAGGGACAGGAATTGGAAATTAGCAGTTGCCGCAGTGATAATTGTTGTACAATTGTCTAAGTATACTGCATCTGCCCCTATCAAATAAACATTAGATGAATTCCAGAGGTGGGTTCACTCTAATTTTGTCTGTACCTTCACCATGAGTCAGCACATCTTTAGTCTAAATTCAGTCTGGGAATCAGGGAAATGAAATGTATAGAAGTGCATTCACAAAGACAACTAACTCATCCTCACATGAATGTACACATTGCACTGGCGCACTGACATACTTTTGCATTAGTACAAAACTCAACTTGCATGGAGACGAAGTAATAAAAACACAAAGTTAACTTTAGGCTGACATAATGAGATCACACCCTCGACTTATGTATACACAGGAAAACCTGTGAGTAAAAACAGTTGCTGTAAGAACCTGGAGTCAAAACGGGAGACGACATCTGTCACCGCACAGCTGGATACTGAGGGATATGGTAAGGGGTTAGTGGGGGGGAAATCTGGAGCTCATTTAGCATCCATGAGAGCTTACAGAAGTCTTGTACCAAATTTAGAATTCTACTGTAAGCTCGGTATTTGCACCGAAAGCTACTTTGGATTTGGCTGCATTTCAGCAGGTAACACGAGATGTGAAAGCCAACCCCTGTGTTTTGGTTCTGATTGTGACATGCCAGAATAAACAGAGACAACGTGGAGTCTGAATTCTCTCTTTCAGGCACACTAGGAGATCAGATCTCTGTCATTAATTGTTAAAAACTAGACCTTTTATTATGCCTGTGGAAACCTTGCAGTATCTAATTTTCATGCTCTATTATGCGCTCTCGACTCCATAGGAAATCATAACTGAATTAATTAAATCAATTAAAATAGAGGCACAGGGTGCATTCTTGCAATAAAAAACGAGGAGGCTCGTGATCTTAGGAGCAGATGCTCTACTGTTGCTTACAGATGTCTTGTTTATTCCTGTGAAGAGATTCTGAATGTGTGTCTTCTGTCTTATGGAGCTATTGAGAGTATTTTAGCTACTACTCACATCTGTCTATCCATATTTTCTGTGCACCACACTGCTAGTATTTCTGGCCGCCTGGCCTTGACCCTGACACCGAGGCTATAAATGACAGGATGACAATGGACATTCAAACCCAACAATATCCTGTAGTCACGCTTCCACACATAATCACCATTGTTTCAGGACATTTCATTTACAGCATTCACGTCTGGGGGAAGAGTCATTTTCAATTAAATGAGCTGAAAATGTAAACAGAGACTGCCATTTGCTTGTTAATTCAGTCTCATTTATCTCAAAACAGGTGGATGTGACAACCTCCTCATGCCAAATGTGTTTTTATTTCTTTTCAGTATTTGAGTTCTTAGGAAAATCCATTAATTTCTGTGGAATTAGTCTTTTCTCTAGAATATAAAACTGTAGTATAACATGTTTAATGGGTAAAATTATCATTTTATATGTTTTTATTCATTGGACCCTCGTGCATTCGGCTCACCATTTGGGAAAGTTTGTGCAAAGGAATGGATTTTTGATTTACTGTGTGTAAATACAATATATGACAATACTATGGGTTGAGGTTGAATGAAAACACAAATGAAATTTCCTTTGTGGACCATAAAAATCATGCAGTTTAAAGCAAATGCCTGATGTATAAACCTAATGTCAGAATGTTGTGCATGGAGTGTGAAACAGCAAATGGGCTTGAAGACACCGAGAGACACACATTGAAAGCAGTTACATCTGTGATCTAAACCAAGTGCAGCATCTTTTGAAAAATAAAAGTATTTTGAGAGGACACTGCGAGAAATAACAAGCTTGGTAAGTGATTTGAAATTACGAAATTCTCTTGGATCCTGCAGACTCACGGGTGTTAGAGGGACATTTTGACTCAAAATACCAGGAAAAAAGCAGACTAGGTTGCACTCGCTAAGCTTGTGTATTTGTTGCAGTGAGGTTCCAGCATTGATAAGCAGGATGTAACTTACTCTCTGCACACGAGGTATTTCTCAAACAGTTCGGGGGAGTGGGGCTCAGGGGACGACAACTATCGACAACAATAATTGTGCATGTTGTCTTTATACTGTATCTGTTTGTCCTCTGCCTTATGTGACTGATTCTCAAACTGATCGCACATTAGTTGTGTGCTCTTTAAAAAGGTATGTGCAAAAAGATCATGTGCATCGGATATGTAATATGAGCCGAAAGGAAAATTTATGACACATCTTTTTAAAGAGGGTTAGAGAAACAGTCACACGGTGTTTCTGAAAACTTAAACTGTCTACTACACGTGATCAGCTGGTAAAGTGAGCTTTACTACTAT
This sequence comes from Amphiprion ocellaris, assembly GCF_022539595.1. NCBI lineage: Eukaryota > Metazoa > Chordata > Actinopteri > Pomacentridae > Amphiprion > Amphiprion ocellaris. The sequence goes on from NC_072766.1 coordinate 15,461,886, forward strand.
TTCATTAGTTTTACAATATCTAAAACTGTGCACAACTTACTTTACCATACAGAGAACAATCTGTAAATAAATCTCACAGTTGGTACCAGTTTTTCACTGGAACCTTTCTGCGTATTATGAATTATCTGATCACAGTATTCAGTATGAGCTTTCAGAAAGAGCTGCTGTTCTAAAAATGGCAGGAAATCTTTACGTGATACCATTTCCGTTCTTGCTTGGAGGTCCACAGGTAAACTGTTCCCAACTTTCTGGTTGGCAAGCATGTTGTCATGGCAACGAAATAAACAACAGTATAGCATGTGGTCACACCTTCTGCTAACAGGGAGTGTGAAATATAAATGTGTATATACAAACACTCTGTAACCCTGTAATTAGTCATTTTTGTCATCTTTTTAAAGATAGAAGTTTTTGAATAAAATTCTCTTTTTTGAATGACTCATTTTTCAAACCCATTTCAGACCCAAAAATTATTCATTTTTTCATAACCCAGTCAGAAAAACACACTAGTGCAAAATTTGTGCGGTTTATATAAAGTTTATATTTTAGGGTCCCCAGCAGCAGTGGTCTGGGAAGTCCCATGGGGCCACTGGGTTTTTGAACATATGAGTTTGTTCATCAATATCTTCACTGAAGAAAAATGCCAGAAGAGACAATAAGAGACAGATATTTGCCTCTGTTTCCACAGCAACATGTCCTTGTCTCTCTTTTCCAGCATGACTGACAGAGGTGTCTAACTGTCCTTTTGTCTGTGTCCGTCCGTCCAATTTCTGTCAGTCTACCAGTCTGTCTGTTATTCAGTTCATCTATTTCAGATTTTGTGGCTGGAGAGTATAGCATAGAAAAAAAAAAATCAGCCATCACTTGACTGATAGTCCCGACCAGAGTTACGAGAAGACAAATTATTTCCTGGATTTGGCCACAGCTGATTGCAGCAGTCAACGATCCTGACAGCTTATTGCCTCCAGGCTTCCACTTGTTCAGCCACCAAGCACAGAATCCTGGCTAGTCCAAGAACAAGAATCAGTTGTCTGACTCTTTGATTGCGTAAGACAGGTCTTCGGAAACACGTCCATAGTGTACACCAACCGGGAAACTCAAATGTCTGGTTTTCTGGTTCAGCACCATCTGCCTAGTGCTACTGTGGAGTTTTACATTGTCTGACTTTAAGTGTGTAGTACCTCTGTGTGATATCTGAAAATGTTCAAAACTCATCTAGAACTAGTCCACAGGTTCTGGTACCAAACTTGGGGAAAACATTGTTTCCAAAAGCTTGATTTGGTATGTTTTAGTCTAACTAGTTGCCATGTTCTGTGGTAGACGTCGTCATAAAAGGCAATATAGTGGCAGAAGTTAAAGACAATTACAGGAACCCATCCGAAAATCCATTATTAACTGACAACTAAACTCTGTGATTGTCCTGCTTTATTAAAACTCATTCAGCTCTCCAAGTAGACTTAAACATCTCAAACTAATCTGCTCTTCATACTGATTTGAAACCAGTGTCCAGTACTGAATGAGAGTGTCATTTCCTTTAAAGGAACTGGTCTGGTTTATCTTATCACTGCTTGGACTGCATTAGGTTGTCAACTTTAGAGCACGCCATACAATCAATATTGGATTCCATCAAAACAGACTCTGTAAACTGTCATTATGTCAAAGAGTCTAGTCATGTCAAGTCCAGCGTGATGGAAGTCCAGTGGGAGCTTTTTGGTCCAGCACTAATGATGGTTAATATTCACGGACAGGAACCATCCAACGTCTGGAGGGGGCGGAAGCGTGGAATAGTCTATGTGCTTCCCCTGAGGGTTGAACCTCACATCGGTCAAACCCCTGTCTGGCCTGCAGCAGGGGAGTTAGTAAGCCTATACCACTGTGCAAATCTGACATGGGGGCATGGGGTTAAATTGGGATAAACCACTATTGACTTGTAGGAAGAGTATCCAAGGGCCATGTGACACTGGCCATACAAAGCCCTTTCAATAACAAGGATGGGGCAGATTATGCAGAAGTCACCTGACACTGGACGAGCATGTTCTTGGAGAGAGTTCATCTATTTTTACCATCTGTCTGTGTTTTTCGATGATGTTTGAATTGCAACAGTGCTTAAATAGAATTCTAGTCCAAGTACTGACCTCCTGAACAACAGACATTGTGTTATTTGTTGGCATCATTGCCTACTCCCGCTCACTAGAGGTGGATGATACCATTGTTCAGGTAGGGGGAGTAGTAGAGCTGTGCAGGTGAAGCTGACAGGGGACCAGCAGGCTACACAAACACTGCTCACGGTGATGAGTCCAAATCCTAAGTTTGTTCTTTCTTTTTTGTTCTGTTTTGGTTAAACCACACTGCAGACTGCAACATGGATGTTGGACTGAACCACTGTATAAGTAGTGGCAGGTTTGATGGACTATACCACAGTGCAGACTGTATTGAGTGTGGTATCAAATCGAACTGCCTTAGCCTCAGTGGGCTTCATGTTGGTGTCATACATTGGATTTTCAAACGATGCCTGACCATTGGAGCTCTCGTGGCCGACATAGCCATTGAACTGGACCTTTGGACGTGTCCTGAAGAAAAGAAAAAGAAGGAGCATTGCATTAATGATGCAACCCTTTTGTCACAAAGTTACCTCGTAAATGAGGAATAGAAATAGAAAACACAAAATGACAAGTAAACAACACAATTTTAGAGATTTTAAGGAGGACAAATTAAGTTGCTCTAGCTTCTTTTTGTCAATACAATATCAGTTTTTGCCAAAGACATACAATGGGAAAAAAACCCTTTAACTCACTCTGACACTATCTATAGCATAACCTTAAACCTGCACTGAGTGATTTTTCTATCTGACTCATCTTGTAAAATTGTCACTTGTAGTTTCAAGTTCAGTAAGAATCAACACATGTCTGCAGCTTTACAAAAGCTTTTAGCTCAGTGGTCTTTTTCTTTGTTGGCACAAACACTATATGGATGGAGTCTCACAGCTCTCTCCACTATATAATCACAGGCAGACATTTCAAACAAGTCCAAATCTGCCTGCTATATGGCTGTTGCTGAATCACTTATCCCTCATGAATCAGTGACTGATTAAATATGATGATGAAGCCTGGGAATACTGGGTTACATCTGTCAGACAGCTCGGTTCTGCTGGATTTCATATGTAAGTGTGTGTTTGTTTTGGAGCCTCTGTGCCTCCAACTGTTCAGAAAACCCTGATGGAACTTTAGGAACCTGACTTTAGCCAACTGAGAGACAACAGTTCTTATCTGAAGTCAAGGTGAACTTCATCCTGAGTGTGAAAAGTTTGGATATTTCAAAATAAAACAGACTATATGCACCATATGTTGATTTGCTTCGCATGACCCATTCACCATCTCCAACACTAAAATCACAGGTGTTCAGGGAAAAGAAGGATGTATTCATTTGTGAATTCCTGGATAGCAGAGAGTTGAAATATCACTTTTGGATGAGACAAACCTGTTCATAAGTGTAAACTTAAATTACCCCTCTTGTTCCATCAGCTGTCTTGTTAGACATATTGCTCTGCAACGTTGCTCTTGAGATTAAAGGTGCAAACTTTGTAAGAGCAAGTTACTGGCAAAAAAATCTACAAATTGCAGGGAACATTATGGCGGGAGTGAGAACATGTACCATAACTGCCTGCTTCAGTGGTTCAGCCTGGTACCCATCTACTCCCCTCACACAAGTGTATCTGTGTGAAACCACCAATCATCCACTAGTTGTAGTTCAAAATATGTATATTTGTCATTACACAGTCTGCCTGACTGAGAATTTTTAAGAAACTTACTGCAGGGGTTCAAACGGATACACAGTGAAATATGACTACCCCCTCCTAATTTGTCTGTTTGTCGCAGATTACATTTTTGGATAATCAGGTCCTATAATCCAGTTAGATATAATCACTTACTCCCAAACCCTGTGGAACTATTAGCAGGGAGGAGTGCTGCAGCTGAAACGCTGTTTGACTCTGACCTCATTAAGAGTGTATGTACGTGTGTGTGTGTGTGTGTGTGTGTGTGTGTGTGTGTGTGTGTGTGTGTGTGTGTGTGTGTGTGTGCGCACTGGTAGAAATCCAACCCTGGGGAGCCACTAAGCCTACCCTACATGCTCAGCCCATTACTTTACAAAACTGCACACACCAACACACACCGCAGACCTCCCTGCGTGGCAGTAGCTTAAATCGCTGCGCCGGTGGTGGCTGTAGGTGCAATAGTTTAATTTTATTGGTAGAATGAAAAATGGCACGGATAATTGGTTTGACAATATTATACATATTGTACAGACATATGGGGTGAACCAGGAAGAAACTGCAGTTTACACACCCACACCTTGCTTTGAGTTTCTCATTTAAGCTACTACTCTAAATTGTTCTGTGACGGAATACTTTCTATTTCTGTTGGCTTGCCATTATACTGGTAGATGTTATTCTATACTAGCAAAGTTCACTTTGTCTTACGCCTACTGTTTAGGGAAAATCAAAGTAATGCCAGTTGTAGGTTACGGAAAGAGCAAGAGTTTACAGATGTATACAGTTCATATCATTTGCTTCAATCAACCAGTTTATAGTAAGTCAAATGCTGTATTTGTTCTTGATGACATCATGCTGACAAAAGGATGACAATGAGCTCAAAGAGAAAATAAAATGCCCTTCTTATAGCTTTCAATGATAGCTGTTTCGACACAGTAGGGCTGCACTCCTTTCAAGAATGGAAAATTATTCATTCATTTTTATTTTTACCCTGAATGTAAATGTCACCCCAATTACCTTTAGCTGATTCGAGGAGTCTTCTTGCTCCGTTTATCACTGGTCTGATATTCATTTTGTTTTGCACTTTTTGGTTTTAATTTAAATTCATTTCACTTCAGGAAATTAGAATGACATTTTTTGGTTAATTGTGCAGCCGTACTAAACAGCATGACGAAAAGCCTAGAAATTAAAGAAAAAAAAAACAAAAAACAAGAGATGAGAAGTTTGACGGAGGATGTGGCGGCGGGCGGAGGTCTGGTTGCCGTTTGAACCATAAGGATGATGCCAGTCTTACCTGCCGCCAGGCCCCCAGGTGTCTTTTGGCCTCTCATTGTCATCTGTGTCAGCAGACAATGTCCTGCATACAACCATCAGCTTTAATATACATCAACCTGCACTGCACATGCTAACTGGCAATCAGTCAAATGTAATGCAAATAAAGTAACGTAATCATCAGCGAGTAGTTTACTATTCTAAATGTACTGTTGATATCCGTGTACATCTGTGTGGTCCTGTGCACAGCTCACCATCCTAGCAATAACAGGATTTACAATGCCAAATAGTTAGTACGCAGTACGATTATTACTAACTGTGTAACAGAGAAGGTTTGCAGTCCCTCAAAAAACAACACTAAATCTGAACTACAAGGCTATAAATTGCAGCACAGAGCTACCAAAAATGGCAAGCCAACAGATTAATGTGTAATAATATCTACTGTCAGATGAGTAAGACGACTTTGTAAAACTTTGAGTGATGAAGTGCAAAAGTCAGAATATCCTTTAGATGTAAAATGTCACACAACTCTTAAACAGGAAACATAATGATGACATTTTACCCTCAGTGTAGTTCTGAATTATCTGGCATCTTAAGGAATTGTAAGTCTTTTGTGAACTTTCTTGGAACAATAATTAATATCTGGGGTCAATCAGATTTGACCTTCGCTTCTCGCTTGGAGTTTTCAAGCTATAATTATATTTTAAAGTGTCTTGCCTGTCCTTTTAAAAGGTATCAAACAGCCACCTCATCTACTCAGATTGGAATGAAGAACTCACAAACTGATTATGTTTTCAAAAATATATAATTAATTCCTTTAACGCAACGGTTCCGAAGATTGCTCTTACATTAAAAGGCACAGGGTCAGGTTTTGGTGTCAGAGAGTGATTCTGTCCAGTAACATAATTTTTCATGTACATTGACCAAAAGTTAAGTGTGCAGTTTTAAGACTTTCATTGACTGGAAGCTTGAGTGCTTTTGCAGTGCAAAGACACAGCTGTAAATGAGTTAAAGAGTTGGAGAAATGGATGAAATACATTACTTGATTAGGTAAAATCAAATCAATAAGCATAGTAAAAAAAAAGAAACCCCTAAAATGCACTGAAAATCCTTAAGCTATATCTGTATAAAGAAACCATTCCTATATTTGCTTATCATGGGATGCTGTGTATGTGTGGCACAATTACAAAAAAAGTGCTTAAAATGTTTTCACTTTTCCTTTTATATACTTAAATTGCTTTATTTGACTCTGATATTAAACCTATCACTTTTTTCATAGCAGGCAAAGACAGCATGCAAAGTCAGAAGGCAAACAGCTGTTTTGTATTCTACTCTGCCAGTTGTCTGTTTTTCTCTGATGGATTGGCATTGAGGATATAGCTTACCTGTGCTTGTAGAGGTAGAAGGCAAATCCAGAGAGGATGAGGGCAAAGAAAGGTACTAAGATGGCTGCTGCCACAGAGCTGCTGTTTGTATAGGGGTTTGGAGGGTCCATCGCCATGGTTACAGGGCCTGGGGACACAGACAGATAAACCGACACATGCATAAACTCATGCACACAGTGCATGCACCGTCTGTGCATATATAATAGGTGTTTACTGCATTGTTTGTCTGTATTTTGTGCTTCTCATATCTAATCAATCTGAAATTACATTTATTTTAAACAATTTTCCACATTTTAACACGGATAAAAATATTTTTAATAGTATTGAATATTCAGTAAAATAAAGACTATAGATTTGTAGGGCCAGTGTTACAAACAGACTTACCTTGCCTCGTCAGATGGAACTTGCCAAAATCTTTACTGTGAATGTGTCCCTGGTAGACAAAGGTCTTCTGGTCAGATTCTGCAGTAACCTGAAAAGCAAAGAAGTGTTGAGATTGCAGCTGTGTCACTGATAGGACATCTGGAATAAACAATTCACATTACTTAAATTATTGTTGAATGATTACAGTTCTACGGGATATTTGCAACAAATAATCTATGTATGTATTTCCAGCATTACAGACTCCCTTCTAATGTAAACCTTAATAACACATCATCTAACATGCAATTTGGTGTTTCTGTTGTTTCATACATAAGAAATTCAAACAACCAGTCCTATCAATTTGTGGGCACGACTTTCCATATCATTGCTCTTCCTAAAAATTGGTTTACGCTTGTATGTATGGCTGAATTTCTCCAATATTACAACTTGCACTGAGCAGCATACAACTGTTTTACAGTGTGTAAGCAGAGCTGTAGGTCAGCTGTTGTCCTAGAGCTGCAGCCAGTGATGGGGCGATGCGTGGAGAGAGAGGTGGATAATTCATAGATCTGCACATTTTAAAGGAGGTAAGACAAATGATCCTGAGAGCTCCAGCAGAAGGCAACTGGACTTCTGTTTTTTTGTTCATTGAAGATGCTTCACATCTCATCCAATAGGCTTCCTTAGTTCTAACGGACCTTTTTTTTTTTTTTATTATTATTAAGTAGAGTGATTTTTATTTATAATCAAATCAATTTTTCAATGTGCTGTTTGGTTTGATTAAATTTATTCAACATTTTTTTGGGATTTCCCATGATGTGGAATGAATGTGATTAACAGCACCCTGAAGCGGCAAAGTTTAACACACAAATCAAAATTCCACCTTCTAACTGTAAGATTGTTAGACCATCCACCACTCGCTTCCTCTACACCCCCTTTCTCTCTCTCTCTCCCTTTCTGTCAACAAGTCAAACGGATCTGATTTTTAATGCATTCCTGTAATACAGGTCAGATATTCAATAAATCCCTGCTTCAAAATATCTTCTTGAACTCAGTTTAAAAGTCTACATGATACATGACACCACAAACAAACCTGCCTGTTTTTTACATTTTTTTTGTCCTTTCTGACTTTGCAGACATGATTGACAGCAAACACATTCAAATTTAACGCAGACAATTTCATGAATTTAGGGTGTAGAGAAAGACAACTAAATTTATGCATATCAAACAGCCAGTCTGAACACACAGAGCAATAATACAACAATAACTGAGCCCCAGATTTGTGGACCTATGGAGAGTTGCATGCTGGAACACTGTCTTGGCGAGTCTCGACTGCACGTCTGAGGAGCTCTGAAGTGTGAGTGTGTCTGAACACTGAGTGTGAAATCGCTTCCTCATTCACTGTATGACAGCAGTTTATATTGAGCAGAAAAGTGAGATTTCAGACACTTATGAATGACCATCATTTTGTGTCAGCACTGACAGGTGTATCCTGTCCATGGTGTACCCTGATTTTGTTCTATATCAGATACTCCAGCACCTTCAAAATCCTCCAGTTGACAAAGAAAACTGCACAGACCCAGACCACAACTCTAAAAAGTCACTGCACCTGAAAGAAATACCTTCACAACTTAATTCCCTCTGTAGTATTGTTTGTTTTTACTGCATGTTTTCGTAATTAGTGAGGTTTAGTAGTACTGGAAGGAGGATTTTTCCCCAGTCTTAATCCTAAGCTAGGCCCACAATTGTTATACTGATCTTCTCATTTAACACTCAACAAAAAATCTAAATAATCCTTCTATAAATGTCCCTTCAGTTCAGTAAGTGAAGTGACAGATTCCTATTTTTTCACATGAAAAAAAGAAATCCTCTATCTGTGAAGAAGAGTACAGAACTTCGATGCGCTTTTAGATGTTTCGACTCTTATCCATCTTGCAGTTCCATCAGATGGGCGTCTGGTTAACCCCAGAATCATTTAGTAGTGTGACCACCCCAAACATACAGCCAGAATCATAAAGAACTATCTTTAGCACAGAACAAAGAGTCGTGCAACAGCTGAATGGCCCCCACAGATCCCTGATCTCAACATCAGGAGAGACACATGCAGCTGAAACAGCCTGAATCCACACAAGAACTGTGGCAAGTTCTCCAACATGCTTGGAAGAACCTATCTGCCAAGTGCTTTGAAACACAACACACAAGTATACCTCAGAGGATTTGTGCTGGTTTAAAGGCAAAGGGTGGTTACATCAAATATGGATTTTTTCCCCCTGTATATTGTACATTGTATAAAGTAGTGTCTCTGAGAGCATCCTTAGTTTACTTTTAGTGGCTCAAACTTTTTCACAGTGGTGTAACTGCTGGAATTTCTGTCCTACTGTGTCCACTGGGCAGGAAAGATCACTGAGACGGCAGATGGTTGTAAGATGCTACATATAAGAGCTACATCTGCTTTCTTTACAAAACCAAACTTAGTTAACTCTTCAATGTCTTCTTTTTCTGTTGCATTATAGTCTACAGTGAATAAGCGCAAAAGAAAGTAAATGTTGCGGTCAGACAAATAGAATAACCTTCTATTGAAAATAACAAGACTGACAGCTCTGCTTTTAGTTTATATTGCATGCATAGGAACAAATGCAGATGGAGTTTATGTAATGGGATTTCTGAGTTCAGATTACTTTTTCCAACTTCCACTGATGGTGATGATTTTATATACAAATGTATTTCTTACACCATTGTTATGAAAATATACATTGTTGTAAACCACATTATGCCTCTATTTGAAATTATTAGACTTCTGTGTATTTCAAAATTTGCTTTGCATAACGTGACTGATGATTCTTCTAGAACTTCAATACACCTCTTTCACAAGACCCTGTCCAGGCATGTAGGTGTGAGATGAATAATGTGGTATAGATGGAGCAGAGTAGGGCGGGGCAATAATTCATTATCATTAACTGACTCTAATGATTCCTTCATATCCAGTTAATACAATCGTGCTGCCCCAAAATACTTCAGATGATGTACTTATATTGATTTTAATACTTTAAAAAGGTATGCAAAAACTTCAGGATACACGGAAAACAAGAGGTTTTACTTACATATCCATCCATAGCCCAGTTGTCATTTTTAAACTTGCTGTAATAATGCTCTGTTGGCCCCTTCACCTGGTAGACCTTCAACAGCAGCTGATTTTCCTCAGACTTATAGGTGCCTTGATAGACAGAGATGGAGACAGAAACAGAACACTGATATAATTGATTGAATTCTCATTTTTGTTCATCTTCACCCTTCATGCCTTCACTTTGATAACTATACTTCCGACACAATAACTACATACAAGGAATATCACAAATTTATGAAACAATTTAACATTTTAAAAGTCAAATTTGAGTTTTTGTCACCTGCTGGTGATTTCCATGCAATATACTCCATGTACCTACAGTACATATGACTAAAAATAATACATCATATGCACTGAAACACTGCACTTGGAGGGTATGTTCTCCGTATACTGTAATAATTTGACCTTCTTGCATCAAAGTCCACTAGTGCCACTGGTTGTTAAATTGTCTTACGTGTCAATCGCCAGTTTTTCTCCTCTGTATGCTCTATCACTCTTTTTCTGCCTCAAAAACTGTCAATGTTTATTAAAAAATGATGTGCAATATAAAGGACTGCAGCTGTTTCAACACAGATACCAGAGATGCCTTGCTAACAAGTGTGAATAAAAGCAGGGTCTTTATTAACCTTCTGGGTATTTGCACCTACAGAAGTGCTTCCACTTGTGTTATTTACACTGCATTTAAAACTTGCAACGGTTCGACTTCTAGAGAGTAATTGCTCCTACGTCACTAACAACAAAAGCAGTGTAACACTGCTGTCATGTTAGGCAGGCCAGTATGTCAGTACCATATGAAGTTTTCTGCATTTGCTGGTCTTGCTCAGGGTGACTGGGGAAAGTAGTTTCACATTTCACATGCATTTTATTTTTATTACTTCTAACACTTTTGACAGGATTTCCTAAAACTGAGAACATGAAGCGACTCAAGAAAGTGTGTCCATAGTTCAAAAACACAATAATATGTCCTTTTGGGATGAAAAACAAAAAGACAAATCAATTACAGTCTGATGATTTTGAGTTCTTTCTTTGCTTTTTACCTGACAACCGGATTGACACGCCGCTGGTCTCTAGTAATGTTACATTAACTCTTCCACTGGTAGCATTGAAGCCAGTAACTGTAAATGTGGTGGCCTGTCTTTTCCCGAGATACTCGTAGAAACCGCTCCACTCAGAGTTTGGAGAAAAGACATCCACTGGCACTGCAATGAAGACATTGAAACAAAAATAACGAGTGTGGAGTTTAAGAAAAAAAAAAAGAAAGAAAAAAAATCAGAAGCCTAAAAAACTGCTGCTGCTACCAATATCACCACTGTCTCAATGTCACAATGTCTTTTTGTGAAGCACTGCTGTCAATAAACATTTGAATCTTTGCCTAACTACACTTTAAAGGTCATGAACACGGATGATGGCAACCAAAGGGTCAGGATTAGGATTACCTTCCTGTGGTTGCCAAGAAACAGACGAAACATACATCTATCTCTGGTTCCTTCATTATTAAGCAGGTCAGTCTCTGCCTGTCTGAATCCCACACTTAGAAATATGACTTATTTAAAACTGAGCAGCTGCTGTGTTCTTGCAAAAATCGCACAACACTGGTCTTTCTCTCTGGTGTTTATTTCTCTTTGCTGGCTCCCTCTAACTGCATATAGTGATCACAAAATCCTTCTTCAAACATTCAAGGTACTACATGGAATTTCACGTGAACGTTTTCACTGATTTTTTTTTATATTCTTTTATTTCATTTGACCCTACCTGCACAAAACAATTCACTGTCATCCTACAAAATTAGAAAAAAAAACAAAACCCTGCTTATCCAGACAGTGACCCATACGATCAACTCCGCAACCTTCTACCTCAATATCCATTCCTCTCTGGAAAATACATTGTGACAGTCTTGTTTATTAAAAATACAATGTGATGAACTCAATTCAAATGCAAACAAACTGCGAAGGAAGGGCAATAACCATATTTAATGTACATCTGTGGCAAATGTTCTCCAGTGTATACATGTGTTGTTGTTTATTATGCATACCACGAATCTTGTTCTTCTGGACGTCTGACTCTCCTCTGCCTTTGGGATTGACTTTCACTCCAACTGAAACATAAAACAGCATGAAGTTTCGTTTATCTTGCTTGATATTAAAGACTTCACAGACATTTGGTATGGATAGAGTTAAGAGCATATATTATTTCATCATGCGGCAGCACCGAGAAAACAAGAAACCTACTTATTAAAGGTAAAAATTATAATCTAATTGCCCTTTCCGTTGACATTTGCTACTTTCACAGTCAAAAGCAACCAAATCACAAGACAGAAAATTGCCTGGCAACGTGTTTCCTTTCTAGTTATGAATCTTGTCATGAGTATGTGATAAAAAATACCACGCCAACATTCAAACACCTGAGGCTGATTTACAAGAGCACAGAAATAATATCAGGGTGATAATCTTTATTCATCTTAAACCACATGCGATTATGACATGCAGTTTAGAATTCAGGCTTTATAAAAGCTGTGCATTTACAAGATAGGATCTGAATACCTTTACAGAGTGGTGGTTTTCCTGACCATCTCCCATCACTTTTGCAGGTTCTGTGCTCTGATCCTCCAGCCAGATAGAAACCATCTTGACAGGTGTAAATCAGAGTATATCCCAAGGTAGGCAGGTCCATAGATCGCACATCTACATTACTGGGGGTCTCTGGCTGTCTGCATGAATGAGCTGAGTGATGGGGAGGAGAAAAAAAAGTACAAAGTGTTTTTTATGACATTCATGCTTTAGATTAGAAAAGCTAAAACTTCCTCTCCATAAAAGTTATTCCTCACCTATGCACTCAGGTTGAGTTCCGCTCCAGGTTAGATTTTCAAGGCATGTTCTTGTTGTCGAGCCGAGGATGTGGTAGTTTTTACGGCACTTGAAGGAAATCTTACTGCCAACCTACATATTATGAAACCAAAATAAAAAATCTTTTAATTCATTGGCAGCCCAATAGCTGCTTAAGCTCGGACACACTCATCAACACGAGCTAACTGGCATTTAACTTGAGGGAAATACTATTGTCAAAAGAAAATAACTTTTTTATTACCCTCCTAATCTACTGCAAAGACTTTAAAAAAATAATTTCATAAATTTGGTCTCATTTAGTGGATGTAATAATCATTCAGTTTATTAAACATTTGAACTAACATTGTCACCCCTGCATCTCGTGCTGGGCTGTGCCTGTTTTTTTTTTTTCTATTTCTCATGGTGTAATCCCTTCTCCCTTTGTGGAGATGTCAGGGGATACGTGGATGATATCCAATTATGCCTTCATAAATTGAAGGATTTGCATGTTTGCTTACATTCCATTAAGGACTGGACAGCCAATATATTCCATCAACACATTTTTATCTCTCCTCCAGACAGCCTGGCGCCTGAGACGAGTCTACACTTAGAAATGTAGGAGTCACTTTTGTCAAGGTCTTAATTTTTAACCAGCATTTGACTCTTGATTTCTTTTTTTTTTAATCTCAGATGGGGGTTTATGCATTCACAAACTGTTCTTGTATTACTGCTACACTTCATTTCCAATCATCTTGGCACATACTTGTATTATGTGAAAGTGGCAGAAAACTGCTGGCATTTTTTAAAAAAGTCTTCTAAGATATCTCATATACTAGTTACATCCTTTTAATGGCTTCTCATCAAGTTCAGAATCAAAGGTTTAAACTTGATGAAGAGTACTTGCTTACTGTGCTGCTTGAGCTGAATTTTAATCTAATCACTGTATCAAAAGGAGCAGGCTAACCGAAGCTGCCAAAATCTTTTATTTTAAACCCACACTTCATCAGTAATACCTCTTTCCTGAAAATTTCTGAACACGTATTTTCTCAGCTGCAGTTACAACTGTGTTTTGCGACTAATTCCAATTATGTATTTAATGTAATTGGATGTAATGTACAGAGATTTTATAATCAATCAATATTTCTTACCTGAAAGCCTTGGGCCATGACTGGAATTCCATAGGCTGGAGTTCCTGGATCCCGGCAGTTGTTAAAGGCTGGATCTATACACACAGACACACACAGATGCACACATTGAGTGTCATATGCTTTCACATTTTGATAATCATTCTCTAATTCTGATATTTTGTACATACTCAGATTTATTGGACAGAGTTCAGCTACAATGCATTGCATCTTACACACACATATTTGTTTTTTGACCTGAGTTCTAAACCATTTTCTTGAAAATACAGTTGCATAATGTACACTTCAAGTACATTAACGTAATTAAAATAAATCCATTGTATATGTCTGGCAGCTAAAAAGCTCTGCAATGTGTGAAAGAAAAACTTGCCTGCATTCAAGCTGTTCCCTTAATGTTATTTATGTTTTACAAAATAATTAAGTAAATGATGCTATCTCAATTGCATTTAGTTCAAGTATTTTTTAAAACAAAATAACCAAGTAAATAAATTAAAATATTCTCTTATGAATGGCTTTTTTTTAATCACAATTCAATTTAGTGTTGCATTATAGCAGCACTAAAGACAATCACAATTCCATTTTGCTACAAAAAGTGAAAACAACAGTTTTTTTTCTTATTAAGGCATTGCAGTAAAGCTTGTTTTCAACAGCTAGTAGTTTATACATGTGTAATAGATGTGACTGCCAATAACAGTGACATCTGTTAAAAGATCGTACTGGTGTGCTGCATAAAAGGCAACATTAAAATTTCAATCACATTCAAACTGAGGCGAATTATGGCACTTATTGGCTTATTATTGCATACAAAACTTCAAAACATGACCTAAAAGTGTATTCTGTACCACAGTGATGGGTTGCTTATTCAGTGCAATGAATTGAATCAATCACCTTCTCTGTAATCTTTAAGGGTTTGTTACTGTCTTCAAGAAATTTCTCTCTTTGTATAAAAGCATCCTCCAGCGTGCTGGTTCACTGCAGTCTTTTTTTGAGTTACCTGAATGAACTCGCTGTGTTCTAGTAAGTGTTTACATTTCAGGTGCCGTATCAAGTAGGTTGTATTGAATGCAACACTGTTACTACCACCTTGCAGAATGCTAGGATTTCAGATATTGCAAGTGGTTGTTGCTTTCGCTTTTTAAATGAGAATATTTCCTCACTGAAGATGGCTTTTTTGTGTTCCTGCAACAAACTGATTTCTCCCTTTATGACACCTCTGTGACAGCAGATGTAAACAAAGGAGGAGGCTGAGGTTTGTGCTCAAAAAAGTTGATCCTCATCAGTTAAAAAAATGCTTTGATCATTTTTGATCCTGATCGCTGAAATCAGATCTGGACATCCCCGTCTTAAACAGTAGATTCTGTGAGGTAAACGTTTGTTGGTAAATATAGTAAAACAGATCAATGTAGTAAAAATGTAGTAAGAAAGAAAACTATTTCCCTTTGAAATGTAGTGAGGATATTAGGTTGTACAAATATGTGTATATATTTATATATACACACACATATATAAACTAAAGTATTAGCTAAAGCAAAAAATCAATACAGTGGAGTACTTGAGTAATTTATAATCTTCCCCAGTGTTTTCAGTACTGACAATAAGTATAACCTAAAAAACGACCTGATGTCACATAAATTACATCATAAAAAGTGAAATATATATATTTTTTAAATTTTTTGTTTAACCTTTATTTAAACAGGTAAACTCATTGAGACATGGGGTCTCATTCTCAAGAGAGACCTGTAAATGAAGTACTGAAATACTGGTCAGGCTATACTCTAGGTACTCTATTATATAGTCATGTACTGTATGACAGAAAATACACTTATTTTTAGCAGAGAGACATGACAGAAGTTCTGTGGTGTTGCTACAAGGCTGCTTTACACTTCAGCTATAACACTCTAATTCCGCTTCCTCCTTGTGATTTCACAACTTGTTCCAAAATAAGCTCCATGGTGTCAGAACAGTTACCACAAAAACCTCAAATTCATAATAGGGTGCTTTACAAGATATAATCTTTATAGAAACCAAATGCTGACATCAAAACTACACCCTTCATCCACTGATTTGATAACATCTTCACTGCCGCTGTGCAGGAATACTAATGCTAAAATGTGTATATGAGCAATCTCCACAATCTTGTTTACCAATAATCCGATTTCACACAATTTTTTACATAACTTGTTGACGATCAGTTTCATTCAGCAGTAAACAAAATGTCTGGTCCTCCAAAATTATGGAATCACCATGATAAGTATGTTTGACAGGTTTATATGAACGTTTTGTTTATGCTTGTCATAGTTTCTCACATTTATGCAGGTTTTCCTGTGAGTGATGTAAAAGTGTGTTTGGAGCAGTGAGTAAATATCTCACATTCCTTAAAAACAAGCATAAACACACTTTATTATATAAAATAAACCAAATTTATAGCCAGTCCTTTCACATCAGTCAAGGCAGAGTATTTTCTAAAACCTACAAGTTATTTGTTATGCACTGCATCTTCATAATGATCCACTCTTCTTGTGTAATGCTAATCGTCTTCTGTAAATTACATAGCTTTATAGTTTGTATGGATTCATCTGATCTGAGTTACACAGTGACTAAAAATTTATCAAATTTTGTTGTCCAGACTTTTTTTCACAGTTCCAGGTGTCATAAATGCACAAACCCAACTCTTTTTTAAACATACAGTGAGTATTTGATCAATTTGAAGGTGTTATATGGAGGATTACTGGTGGGAACCTCCTTC
This sequence comes from Amphiprion ocellaris, assembly GCF_022539595.1. Taxonomy (NCBI): domain Eukaryota; kingdom Metazoa; phylum Chordata; class Actinopteri; family Pomacentridae; genus Amphiprion; species Amphiprion ocellaris. The sequence goes on from NC_072766.1 coordinate 15,478,509, forward strand.
TAGACATGTAACACTGTCAGTAGAAACTGCTAGTAAGTCTGTGAAAATGGTGGACTAGAGCTGTTATAATTAGTTGTTATAATCACTATACTATTCAAGTAGATATACAGTACACTGAAAGTCTGAAGCTGAAGTCAGTACATCTCTGTATTCCTCTATACGTTTTGTGTACATACCGTCATGGTAGTATTCTGCTTACATTTTTAAAACTGACACACACTGACTTTTGCACAATTATGTGGCATTTTTTTTCCTTCTACTTACCTATACAGGCTGGTTGTTGGCCACTCCAAATCCCATCCGCTTGACAGACCCTAGAGGCAGAACCTACCAGCAAGTAGGGGGCATGGCAGTAGAACCTGACCTCCGACCTGTGCGGAAGAACAAATATTTAATTATACACACAGTATAAAAGGGCAATTCAAGTCATTAGCAATAATAAAACACTGGTTCTGTGATTCCACTTGATTAGTAGGTATGGGTTTTTTTTTTTTTTTGGTCTTTTTCTTAGTCTATTCATCCTGCAGCCCCTTTTGGTTGAGGGTCTAAGCTCTTCATGTCACCGCTTCACCTTTAGCCTGCCCTTTTCCGTGTTTTAGCTCACAAAACCAGAATCTATTTTGTGCTTGCAGTGTTTCAAACTGACATCGAGACATAGGGCCAAAACACGTCTGACATATTTTTAGATGAACTTTATCGACACAACATTTCGTCTCCCGGAACAAACAACAGCGCAGTAGTTCACAGTACAGTATTTCTAAGCATTGATTTTAACTTACCAGAGGTAAAATAACAGTGCTGTGTGAGCGACAGATCAGTGTCAGAAGATAGGGAGTCACTGACAGTACTGACTGGAAATATACTATTTTAAGATAGCACGTTCTTTTGAAAACCTATATATTTATGACAAAACCTGCCTGAGCTGATACATATGTACATACAGTATACACATAACGTTTATCTGTCACTAATCTATGTAACCACTGACCGATATGAAAAGATGTTTCCCTCTCTGAATCCTCCTCCAGGAGACCCGGGGTCACCACACAGGACAGCTTGAAAGACACAAGAATCACATTTAATGCTGCTGCTGGTTTAAAGTGTTAAAATGAAAAAAATGTCTTTGAAGATGAAATGTTAAACCGTCTGCACACACACACACACACACACACACACACACACACACACACACACACACACACACACACACACACCCCTATATATACACAACTTGGGGTTCAGTGTCTTGCCAAAGCGCCTTTAGAAAGACACTGAAAAAGACTGAAGCACAAACCCTGCGACTGATATACAACCTGCTCTAGCACTTGAACATCCGTTAAACTTTAGTGTGCTGCAGTCTACAGTGCACGTAGAGAGGTGTTGACTTACGCAGACACTGTGGTATGTCTCCTGTCCAAGTCCCATTCCCCTCACAGGTTAACACAGCAGGAGTGGACAACTGATAACCGTGGAAACAACTGTAGGTAACACTCGATCCCCATGAATGGTCCATCCCTTCCACTTTCCCATAGTGGACTTGAGGGGGAGGTCCACACTGGATCACTGAAACACACGCACACATTTACAAATGTAAAAGATCATCTATTGTTCATACATATATAGAGGTTAAAAGTTTTCAGTTGTATATACAGTCAGGTCCATAAATATTCGGACACTGACGCCATTTTCAGTATTTCGGCTATGTACATCACCATAGTGGATCTGAAATGAAACAATCAAGATTCGCTTTAAGGGAAAACTTTCAGCTTTAATTTGAGGGTGCATTTACATTCAAATCGGGTAAACGGTGTAGGAATTACAACACATTTTATATGTAGCCCTCCACCTTTTTAAGGGACCAAAGGTAATTGGACAAATTGTCACTTTTAAAATTTGGTTGCAAATCCTTCCTTCAATGACAGCCTAAAGTCTGGAACCCACAGACATCACCAGACACTGGGTTTGGTCCCTGGTGATGCTCTGCCTGTCCTCTACTGAGCAGAGCAGAAATCCTGAAAATTGTGTCAATGTCCAAATATTTATGGACCTGACTGTACACCATTTGCGCAGTAAATAGAATATACTGTATGCTAATGTGGGCTGCAGCAAATGCATGAATGAACACCCTTTCTTTGAAATAGAAAACATTCTTTAACAATTAAAATGCCAGTGATGGCTAATGCTGTTACAATCAGGTTTGAATACAACACTGGGTCTTTGTTGCATGCAACAGTTGCATTTTTGTCTTCAGCAGAGACAAATACATCTGCACAAAATTCCATGATGAGCACTTAGACTGTCAGTGTCTGAGAGACAAAGCAGCAGGTAAGACATGTCCCCGGTGGATATGAAGCACAAAGATGTGGAACATATGAACCAGAAACGAAGCAATGCCTCTCTAAAGAAAAGCACGAATTAGACAAAGACTTTGTAGACTCTAAATAAATTCAATTGCAACATTTGCCAAAGCAGGTTACTTTTGTATTCAGGGTCATGTCAGTGCTGGTGTCTACCTCTGCACGCAGCAGGCAAAATACAGGAAAACACTGAGCGACCCCCTGTGCTGCATCTCTAATCTATGATTAATAGTGAAAAAGTGCTTCCTATGAGGGATTCACAATAGCATTGATGTTATGCCTTTCAGAAATGTGGAAGCAGAGCGGTTGTGTTGTTTTGGCTTTTAACTTGTCGTCTTTACCAGAAGTGAGCATGGATTGCATTGTATACATTGACATCTGCTGTTTGTGATCAGCAGACTTAATTATTAGTCTTGATTGTTAGAACTATTCGTGTTAGTTGCAACAATCATGGTGAAAAGTCTGAATGTGTTTGCATATGTGTTTTAGGATGTGTTAAAGTAGTATGTCATAACTGTAGCTGTGTGAGTGGCCAGTTCCAGTACAGTGGAGCCTTGCTATGTCAGTTACACTACCAAACATGGTTTGATTTTTCTCAAATTTGTATTATTATGTAACAAGCTAAATATTCTATAAAATATTCTAATATATATAGTGTTTAATAAATTTATTAGACCACCATCCAGTGTAAAGCGTGCCATCGCTGCCCTAAATTAACAGAATTGCTGATTACCAACTTTTTTTCCTGTTTCTGTAACGGTTAATCCACCAGTATGTGCAAGTGCTTTAATCAAAATGATATCTGTAATGCTAAAATATAATTATTGTCATTATCCATGAATTTTCAAATTTAATGTTGTACAAAAAAGCAGAAAAAAAAAACAGTAAAGCCCCTTATCATTTTCTGATTAAGATGCCAAACTACAGTTATTTGCTTGCATTCCTGAACAGGAAAAAAAAAAGTTTTAGTGGTTGTGCGTTATTCTTGATTAATTTCTGACTTCTCAGCGAATTCCAGTGTGCTGGCTAAAATTGGGTATAAAAATGTGAATTCAGTTTGAAATTTGTCACTCCTGTTCAAAATGGTGAAGCGTAGGGAACTGAGAAAGACAGAGTCCGAACTAAAGCGCTTCATGATGCTGGATGGTCTTTGAGACAAATAGGGCAAGACATAAAGTGTTCTCACAGTGTGGTCAAGTATGTCTCGGACTCGATTGCAGAGACGGGTACTTACAAAATGCATCAAGGAAGACACTGAAAACGAAAGCTAACTGAGAAGATGTCATTCACCTCAAGATTTTAAGTACTAGAGATAGAAGGAAGACCACTGCTGATCTTCAGGTAGAGATTAATGTTTCTAGATCAGAATCTGAGAAGGCCTCCAGAATGACCATAAGCAGACGACTGAAGGAACAAAGCGTAAAGGGAAGAATAGCTGCTAAGAAGCCATTATTGAGGCCTGCAAAAATGTCCAAAATTTGCCAGGGTGCACAAACACTGGACTGTAGATGACTGGAAGAAGGTACTCTGAATGGACAAGTTCAAGTGTGAACTCTTCGGTCAGCATCGTTGTGTTTATGTCTGCAGAAAAGCTGGAGAATGTTTTGATGCTAGATGCATTGCACCCACAGTGAAACATGGTGGAGATTCCATTATGGTATGGGGTTCCATTTGTAGAATGGCATGGGTAAATTAGTTAAAATCAATGGTATCATGAACAAGAAGGTCTACCACAACATCTTGGTGCATCATGGAATCTTTTCTGGATTGAACCCGACTGGTGGTGGGTTCATAGTCCAAGAAGACAGTGACCCCAAGCATACTTCAAAGCTGTGCAGAGGCAACTGGACCAAGAAAAAGGAATCTGGAGAACTAGAACTGATGGACTGGCCAAGTCAAAGTCCAGACTTGAATCCTATTGAACAGATCTGGGATTTATTGAATTCAAAAATAGATCGCACAAAAGTTTCATCCAAAGCAAGTCTCTGGGAACAGCTAGAAACTATATGGAACTCAGTAACGAAAGAGACTGTTAAACAGTACATAAAAACAATGCCAGCAAGAAGTAAGCTGTTCTCAAGGCCAAAGGAGATCGTAAGATTTTTGGTTAATATGTGAAAAAGGACTATTTAGTTGTTCCAGTTTGTTGTTTGCCTAATAAATAACAATGCAATTTTTAGTTTGAAACAAGTTCTTGACAGATTTCTTAAATTTTCGTGTTTTCTTGTTTTTATGATAGGTGGTCTAATAAATTTGTTAAGCACTGTATATATTACATATTATGCAGTCTGGTGAAAATTTGTGTAAGAATTTATATTAATGTATCAGCTTCCAGACAAACACAGCAAAAGGCATTGTTACTGTTTGCAGCCTCTGCCAATAAAGTTATCAACAGTGTTATTTTGTCATTAACATCAACCGGCATTATCATACTAATAAGTTTAGCCTTAGTTCACCATAAAAACACTGAGTGAATGCTAAAATTCACAGTAAGCTAGATGAGTTAGTTGTGAGATAGTTAATGCAGAATATAATGTAATTCATTATCTGTGACTAATGTTGTGGTGTCAGGGCACTTGGTCTGTTCATAATTAATATGTTTATTTCCAGCTTTGAGAATTTTAAAGTGTCTTGACTTCAACATAACTAACAGCGAACACAAGCTGAGAGCAAAGGGAAGGGCTGCATGAGGTCAATATGACCAGAGGACCACAGATGGGAGGTTTCACATGAAGTGAGCACAAAAAACTTAAAAGCTGCAGATGGCTATGACCACCATTACCATATGGATATTTACTGCCCTGGAGCAGCACATGACCTCGGTCACTATATTTAAGTGACTTAACCAAAGGAGAAAGCGTGGTCACCATATGGACTGAGAGCTTCTGAATGACAGTTGGGGGATCGCATTGCCTGTCAAGGCATTTCTGTTTCCACTCTGCTGATTGAGAGATAATTAGGATTTTGTTTTTCTGCTAATCAAATGTTGGCAGTATTATACACAACACAGCTTTTCCACCCCTCTTTTCAAAATCCTGCCTAAACTGGGATTTTAAGAAAAAAATATGTGTTTATAGTGAAGAATAATGTTTGTAAAGCTTTTGGAACTGTGATCTTCAACTGGTACGTATAGACAAACACAATACGCTTCAGCTAATAGCAGACTATTGATATATTCTGTGTCTTTTTTGAACACATACATTAAACATTCACAGGGCTGGTGGAAAAAGTATTTGAACCCTTTTATAACTATTAGATTCTCCTTCGGTATCAATAATCTCCAATAAGAGGTTAAGGTAGCAGCAGATCATACAGTAGCAGGCATTTTGAACCATTATTTAACATAGGACCAGCTGATCCCAGTCATATGATGTTGATTTGAATTAAAGTCTGTGTTCTATATAACAGAACCACTCCAAAATGCAACTTGTATGAGTGTGAAGTTATTTTGTAATAGAGACATCTTAGCTAAGATGAGTAGCTGCACTAGTAAATCCTCTCCATTTGAAGACAGTTTGTCTAACTGTGGACTGATGAGTAAGCACACTGAGAATACTTTTTAACCTTTTCCAGCTCTCTGCAAATCAACAATTTTATTGCAAGTTTCAATCGATCAAAAGTCTTCTGGGGGATGTTTATAGTGATTCACGGTTCACATCAACAAATGCTTCTTTTATGCAGCAACCTCAAAAATTTTGGAGTGTTTTTTACAAGTCAAAGTTGCTCTAACCCACACTGCTAATAGTGTTTATGGAGGCACGACTCATGCTTAAGGCTTCTGCTGCCTGTTACTCATTCATTTTCACTGGTGGGATGTCACATGTGGTCAAACTAAACTGTGGGTCCAAAGCTTTGCCTTGATTTGCTTGGGTCGTTGGCAGTGGAAAGCTCAGACAAGTTCAACCAAACATCAGGCATGCCTATCTTCAAGCATTTTCACAACACTTAAATGTGAGTCAGGCCTGACTGAACTTCAGATTTGTTGATTCCTGACTCCAGTTAGCTTTTGCTGAAGTCACTAGTCCCACAGCTCACAAACTGTACTGTGGATGTTAAAATTACACACTCAATATGGATTAAAAAAACACAATTAAATGATTTATTTGTTATGAGTGAAATTAAAATGTCTAACTTGGATTATATTTTAAGACAATTTTTTAACAGTTCTGCAGATGATAACTAAGTGCTCCCTTAATTTTTCATTCCACAGTGGACTTGAAAGTCAATACGTGCAATTTCTATTTAAGTAATTTTAATCAATGCATAAACCCACAGCTATGTTGACGGATTGATTTTGTAACTGCTCTTGTACATTACCGATGTTGATATGAAATTGTCCAACGCATCAAACACATTAGTATTCATTCAAAAAGCATCTGTTACATACGGAGAATTTAATCTGCGATCATCAGACAGCACACTGTTTACGCATGATGAGGTTAAAGCGTCCTACAAGATTTTAAGGAACACGCTGTGTGTGTTCTTACATGCATGTGTGTTTTACGTCCATGGATGTTTGTGCATGTAACTTCATAACACCCTGATAAACATCTCTGTGTGTGTGCATGTGCCTCACTCCCTAAGATAATGATAACCATCTGCATGGCTTCAAACATCTAATAAAGTCAGTGTAATTCTCATCTAACCAGGAGACAGATGGTTTCATGCTCCATTCACTCTGCTATGATGATATACAGTGCACACAAGCATACAGAGAGAGCGGCAGAGAGGCACAGATACACAAATAAACAGGAACACAAAAACAACACATGCATCCTGTTATACAGAAGACACACCAATGAACACATATTGCACATAAAGCATATAATCACATGAAATGAACAGAAAAACATATAGACAAATTCATCTGTGCAACTGTAAACATATGTAATTCTTATTTTTTTTTTTAAATGATTTGCCGTTTGTATCTCTCCGTCTGTGTTCCATTTCTTCGTTGCATTAAGGTCACTCCTTTGGATGCAATTAACAAAAAATTGTTTTGAACTACAGAAGAAATATCTCTCGTTTGTAACATGGTGGTTTCTAGGCAACAACAGCCTCTCGCCGAAAGCTAATCAGTTGACTAATTCCGACTTTGTATGTCACCAGTGTCCTGAAGAAGCCTCGAATCTCCCCAAAGCCATCCTCCCCGACTTCCCATATCATTTTTCTCCATTCTACAATGTGTTGTCGTGCGTGTCGCTGGTCCCATTATGAAAATCTACACACCTGCACACAAACCAGAGCCAGTTTCTTAAAGTATGCGTTTCATCATTTCATTGCTATGTGACTCCAGGAACGATAACTGGTGGCTAGCCAGCAGCTAACGGGGATCCAAATTAATCAGTAAATGACTGTTTTCTTCTCCCTAAAAAACATCTTTGTTGTTAGGGAACAAACTCCAGCTGTCTAAAAATAGAAGAACACACTCGTATTGACTTCAGCGGTTAATATTCCAGACCAATATTTCTGCTGGTCTCTGATGCCCAAAGAACACTTGTGCCTGTAATTGAAGGTTTCTGAACTCTTTTAGTTTCTCTTTGTGTCTTCCCCTTGTTGTGGGGTGGCTTCACAACCCAGAGGAAGTAGAGGAACTCATCCCTGCTTGCTTACACACCTTTTGTCTTCCCCCCATCTTTGGGATCACTAACTACTTACCCTTTCCACACCTTCTCTTCTTTCCTCTCACGTCTCCACACTCTGTTTTTGCTTATACTCCAGTCCCCTGCCTATTTTCTGTCTGCATACATTTTTTCTTGTGGTCTATCCCTTCTTTGTTTTCTCCCTGCACCTCTCTTCCTTGTCCTTCTGTCCCAGCTCCAGTCCACTTTTATCCTCTTCGCCTGCTCTCTTGGTCTCCCTCTCACACCATTACTGCCTCTTGCTCCCTTCCTTTTGTCTTTTAGGCATATCTCTCTTGGTGCAATTCACCCAGCCAACACATTTTATGGGCTTAATCCCTTTTCTCACTGTGTGTTTACAGGTTTGGGGGCAGGTATTGATTTGCCTCTCTTTGTTTCTCCCATCACTCGCTTCCTCTCTCACTTGCTTCTCTTTTGCTTTTTTCCCCTGTAGCCCCACTGATGGCTCATCACATTCTCGCTTTTTCCTTTTTCATTCACTTGCTTTACTCTCTCTTTTCCCCGCACCCATTATCCTTCTTTCTTAAACTTAGCATTGGGTGTCAATGAGTGTTTTTGTATCTCTCTTGGTTTTCCTCCACTTTAGTTCTTCATCCCTTCTACTGTTCCTTTTCCTGTGTCCTCCTTTAACACCACATTTTCATTACATCTTGCTACTACTCCTCATGATTCTCTCCTTGTAAGTCTCACCCGATTCATTTTGCGTATCAAGCTACAGTTTCACAGGGTACAACTGTTTTAATATGTTTCTGTGTCTGCATGTGAAAAAGCTGCTGTCCCAAAACAGGATGAAATGAAGATGGAGGGGAAGAAAACACAGGAGCTGAACAAAAACGTGTGAACAGTTGACACAGAACCTGAAGAGGCAGAGAAAAGTGAGCAGCAAAGGAGGGCAAAAAGGAAAAGATAGGAGACAATTGCGGGTGAAACCGAAAAAGATGGAGAACTTGCAGCCTCTTTGAACATGTATCGCTCACCATCTTTCACATTCTTCCTTTGCACCTATAATTTTCACTTTTCAATATCCTGCCCCAGTCTCATTCTCTATCACCTACAGTATCTTTTACTTCTCTGTTTTCCCTCTCTGCATCTCGCTCTGGTTCCTTCTCAGTAGCCTCTCTGCCTGCTTTCTCAGTTTTTTCATCTCAGTTCAAAGCCTCTGCAACTGCAGGAGCCAGCAGGAGATTTTCTGTTTGTGGGAAGAAACGGCAGGGAGGATCTCAGGAAACATTCCCTTTTACTGTTGTTCAGCATCATAGTCTAAACTCTAAATATGGGCTGCTGTAAAACTCCAACTCATTTTAGTTTAATGCATTCTTTTTTATTTCCCCCTTTGTGTTTGTGGAAAAACAGAAGAATGTCAGGAAATAAACCCTGATTTAACACCCTGTTATTGTAAGGAGCAATGTTAATCTTCCCTTTCTAATGTACTGTTGAAGTCACTATCTAATATTTTAGTCTGCCACCTCACATCGAAATACTATTTTTCTAACTTAGTCACTTGCTTATGTGTGGCTTTTCTGCTACAAGTATATAGCTGTATTATAATAACTACCCTCAGCCTTATTCCTTGTTGCGACTTTGTTCTGTTACAGATTTGACATATTTTCCACCTCCTGTCAGTGTTCTACATGGTTATTATGACATTGACGACTACAAAAACAACTTATGTATATACAGCATATATATATATATATATATATATATATATATATATATATATATATATATATATATACATATATATATACTTGTTATTTTGATTCAGCCCAGTAACACTTTGAAAAAGCTTTCCTTGTATCTCGTACACAATGGCAAAAGCAGCAATAATTAAGGATAAATCTGTGTGTAAGGAAACATTATTCACTTGTGTCATTATCAACTCTCAAAATTGTAATTAATTCATAACATACTGTAAGCTTCCTCACACCATCCTCTAAACACATTCTTAGAAAATATAAAATAAATATTTAAAATAGACAAATAAACATAATTTTTATTTTTTCTATGTGTGATTATGTTTTGTTTTTTGGTTTCTTTGCAATTAGTTCTATAATTTGAATTACTTTGTTGAGGAAAGGTCCTCATTTTCATTTATTTAGAAAATATGAAATTAAACGTATTTTGGTCAAAACTTTTTCATTAACAAATTTAATGGCTGCTTAGCCAACATAACACATTTATGTACTCGTGAGAAAAATAACAAATATCTTATTATATATTATCTTTTTAAACTGTCATATATAAACTCTAGTCTTAGACTCATCAGAATTATTATTGGTGGAACTGAAAATTAAATTACAAGACCGAGCAAATCTCATCCCTGTGGATCCTTATTTGCAGAGTTTACTTTCCCTTAACTTTTTTTTGTCCAATAATATGAAGACAGTTATTTAGAGTATTAGCTCCTCATACCTCTACAGCTGGGTTTGGTCTGGTTCCAGGTCCCATCTTTAGTGCAGCGCAAAAGGCTGCGTCCAGGACCAGGAGGCTCCATCAGGTGACCAGGGTTACAGCGGTAGGTCACTGTGTGGTTGAAGTTAAACTCTTTGCCCAGATAGATTCCATTGGCTGCAGGCCCAGGGTCTCCACAACTGATCACTAAAACAGGTAATATAAATACGATGGGATGAGACAAATACAGTAGGAATGTAGTATAGTGCATGAGCACACCAAGATTTTTTTTTCACACATCAATCTTATAAATCTTTTTACTATAGTACAGCTTACTGTGCTTTCTAACACAGTCTGAAAAACACAGTTTTTACTTTTCTTTGCCTCCTACTCAACTTTCTCACGGACTGCCTTCCTTAACTTCCCCGAAGCACATCCCTGCTTCATTTCATCTACCTCCCACCTCCCTTTTCTCCTTTTCCCCAAACGTCTGTCTGCTTCTCTTAAAGTATACAAGTTGAAATCTCAGACACAACAAACTTAACCTAGTGCAGTGCTGAACCTGCACTGCAGTTGGCTGCCCAGTCCATGCAAAATTTATATTACTCTTGAATCCTTAAAACACTACTATGCAGGTACCATCACTGAGAGGATTTTCATTGGTATTTCTAGTGTTTATATGAGCCTGGATTAACTTGTGCTAACTTATCATAATAATGGCTACACCATGTGCTGTTAGTAATGAAAACATTAATAATGCTAAACCCGTCCTACCAGTACAATCTGGAGGCTGTCCTGTCCACGTCCCATTTGTTGTGCAGTGCCTGGTGGTCAGGCCTGATGTTTTGAAGCCTTCCCAGCATGCATAAGCCACTGAGCTGCCGAAAGTGATGCCATCACTGAAGACAATTCTGCCGTGTGCTGGTGTGCCAGGGTTACCACAGGATACAGCTGAGATGTAAAAAAACCCCCAAACAAACAATCAGTGTTGATTAACCATGGCGATACTATCAGTATGAGCAATACAGCCTTCCTGTCACCCAGGGCTGATCAGCTGTGGGCTATAATAATGAGATTATCACTGAAGTCAGCTGGAAATAACATAAAATTTGTCCTTGGGGTAGCGAGGCTGATTAATGACTAAAGGTTGTTGGACTGATTCCCAACATTGAATGGCAGATGTACAGTATTACAGCTGTGTGCTTGAGGCTGACTGGAAGCTAGTGATACATCTACAGTGTGAACTCTAACCACTGCTGAGCAAAGTATGAAGCCTTAAAATGCAGCCTTAAAGGGTCAGTTGTTGTCTGGTTCTGCCTATTGTTAGAAAATGAGACAGGCTGCCTGCCAAACGATTTTGCACAGTCCAGCAACTGCAGAAAAAAATAAATAACAGCAAGAAAAGGCATTGGACATGCAGGTGGGTTGCAAAGCAAATTAACAGTCAGTACTTGTGGACAATGTCCTTCCTTAGTTATCTTGTGGGGAATAAAGTTTCAACAGTGAGAGCACAGAGTATACATATTTAACATTCAAGATTGATTGTATGCTTGACATTGCAATATGAACTAAGTGTCTGAAGTCCAAGCAGTTTCTGGCTGTTTTTTTTTTTTTTTTTTGCTGTCACATTTTACCCACTGAGGGCTCATTTTCATTGCTGTACAAAGTCCTGCCCCTCTATGAAAGCAGCACAAACATGGCTAGTAGAGAGAACTCATGCATGTCTTCCGTACAATATGGCACATTTATATTGACAAAAATCATAAAAAGAGAAAAAAAATGAAAGTTGAATTTCTTTAAGTGCTCACAGCTGTTCCCATGCTGGCAAGCAAAATGGTGGCTATACATACTATAGACATTTTACTATTTACAGTTTTCATTTCTTCCATATTGTCTGTCCTATTTGCTCTGTGTAATACACAAGTAGCAGCTCAGCTAAAATGTCCCTGAATATTTGTCATATGACTCTTGGTCCCAGTTGAGTCACTAATAGCTTCATGGTTGTGCTGTGACACACAGAATTTTTTGTTTTTTACAGAATCTAAATTCTGGAATTGTTTTATTTTTGCCATTTTTTTTAAACTAGACATATTGAATAAAGCATTTCTTATCAAATACCCTGGTTTTAAGCTTAGATTTGATTATTTTTCCCAACCGAACAGCATATCACAGGTAAATATCTGATGATTTTTTCTGTTTCTACAGTTTTGGGCTTTGATAAATGGTGTCATTTTGGCAGGTTTTTAAAAGAAAAAACACCTTTCAAACCTGCCAGTGGGTTTTGGGGTTCAGGCGGTTAAAGCGCTCTGGTGCTTATTTTCACAACTGCTTCAACAGTCTTTCTACTAAAGCCTATATACTAAAGCTCTTGTTCACTTGGTGAATCTTAGGGTTTCCCTTTTGTTTTTGTGAAGCAAGTCACCTTCTAATATGTCTTTAGAATAGTCCTTTGGATAAGTAAGAAGCTTTGTTTTTGAGCCACCACTGATCTGGTAGATTATGAAACAAAACTGTCAGGGGAGGACACATGAATGTAGATAGGAAAAGGAGTCAGACTCTCGTGTAAACTAGTGATCCACTGATCTTTGATTTGCTGGCACAGGACATTAAGCGAACCTGCAGCCATCAACCACAGTACATTTCACTAATAGGATCATGACAGCTGACAGCCTTTACCAATCACACACCTATTGATGGTCTCCATTAGTTAGAACCCTTAAAAGCTTTGTCCATGTGTGTGTGACAGTGTGTAGGTGGAGCACATCCTGGAAAGCTGTCCGTGTGTGCACCTAAGGCAATTTACTATTCGTGTCCATGAGTGAATGCAGTATGTTGTTGAGGAACAATTTGAATTTGTCTGGATGTCCGTATGGATTTCTTTGTGTTTGTGTCTCAGTGATAAATGTCTCACCCTTTCTGAAACAGCTTTTAACCACTATTAGCCTAATGAAAAACAACTGTAGACAGACATAAATAATTAGCATTACACAAACATAGACACTGGCACACACAAACACACATCTTTAAAGTATGTGTATGTTTTGTGCTTGGGCTAGAGTTTGAAATTAGTTTTTCATTACATGTAGACAAACCCAGCCCGCAAGTAGAAGAAGTAAAGTTGAGAGCTTGTCTGTAATTCAGTCTCAGACACATTATCCACAGATGATTGATATTATTACAGTTTAGGGTTTTGTGGCTTGCAGCTCTAGTTTCCAGAGAGGGTTTTTTTTTCCCCCACAAGGAGATAAAGTCTGTATATTCTTATTTCTGAAATGAAGAAAAATTACATTCCATTAACTTTCTAAGTGGTAATGTTCTTAGGATTGGCATTACATTTTCTAACTTCAACCAAAAGTCTCTCTCTCGCTTCCAAGTAGTTCAGAATTCAGCAGCTCGGCTTCTCAGCAGAGTTTTAGCAGACGACATTCTATCACCCTGATCCTGGCTTCTTTCCATTGGCTCCCTGTTCACTTTGGAATTGATTTTAGAGTTTTTACTGATCACTTTTAGAGAACGTAGGTGGGTCTGGCCCTGAGCTATAAAGAGATGTTGACCTCATATGAGCCAACTTGCAGCCTTAGATCGTCAAGTGGGGCCCTTCTGGCTGCTGCAAAGTCGAGGCTTCAATCCAAGGGTGACCATGGTTTTGCCATCAGGGCCCCTCAGCTTTAGAATGGTCTGCCTGAGGAGATTATGCTCGCTGAATCAGTGTCTTCTTTTAAATCCCTTCCTAAAACCCATTTTTATACATTTACATTGTGATGTTGTCTTTTTATTGCTTGTTAACCTTTTTATTGCTTCTTATTTTTATTTTATTTTATTAGTGTTAATTAAAATTGACATATGTCTTTTCTATTTTTATGTCTGTTGCCTTATTGTATTAACTTTATCATAATTTCTCCTTGGTTTTGCCATCCTCATTTTGGTTTTACTTATTGTTCTTGTTTTGCCTTTTGGATATCCTGTTTTGCTCAAAGCACTTATTTGGCTCTTGTTCTTAAAAGTGACATATAAATAAAGTTACTATTGATGACTGAGCAAAAATATATAACATTTTGATGTGAAATGTGTCAAACAAAAGATGCAAGTTTGTAGTCAAATACATATATTTTTGTGAACGCGATCTATTACTTAGTTTCTTTATTTAGTTTGGCCTGTGTCTGTCATTCTAAATTTAGCATGCTGCTGTTGTTTTGTGTCACAAGCACATAATAACCCAAAAGTGTGCACTGACATCATATGAGTCACCCTTCTTCCACCTATCCACTCAAATAACTGCTTGAACAGCTCATCCATCTAACTAAATCTAAAAATCTACACCAGAGTGCAGTGGAGTTCATGTCAGCATTGTTTTATTCGGCTTGAATGTCGTAGGTGGGAGAGGGGAACGTGATGCAGGCAGCAGCTTAGGATTCCAGTGTCTCTACAGCACTACAGGGACCCACTTTAATTTTCCCCTAAATTCCCATGGGTTTGAAGAATGTCTTTGAAAACTGCTGTTGTATAGGATGCACTTTATTAGTGCAGCGCTGTAGATGATCCAGCTCAGTCAGTTCAGAGTGACACACTTCAATCCTTTCTATCTGGGGCACACAAATATAAACATGCACACACACACACACACACACACACACACACACACACACACACACACACACACACACACACACACACACACACACACACACACACACACACCCACGGGAAACTTGAAACCTCTCTACGAACTGCTAATTCCACAAACCTCTTCCATTTTGTGAACTTAAGAGTTTCTGTTTCTGCTACAATTAAAAATTGTGTTCATTTTTGCGTTGCAGCTGTGGGAATTTTTGACTGTTTAACTTAATTTAAACATGTAATACATCTACCTACATGTATACGCTTACTTCTACTTAATTTTGTGAATCTGACAGCCATTCCAGTGCACTTATGTATCAGCAATGCACAAGCTTACCATACACAAAATATATATTTATTTAGTTGCATCCCGATTAGCCACTACAAGGACAGCCATATATAATGTGCAGTGTACAATCTGTATAATGTTTTTAAGCTATGTTTGATAATGGATTAGTTGCTTACTGTCACTCGCATGCCAAGTAGCCTGATGCTACTCTATTCTCAAAAGAAGATTAAGCTGTTCAACTTTGGGGGCTGAGCTGATTTATTTTCCACATAAAATGCTGAATAATTAAGTCCATATGCCACAAATGCTCCGTGGGTTTATACAAAATCTGAACTGGCTCATTTTATGGCAATATTTATTTTTACAGCAATGTTTTATAGAATCTGGGTTGAGAACCAGAGGTAACCTCAAATGAGACAGGGATGACTCGCTATCAAAATGCACGATGCTCTGAAAACAGACAGTTCAGCATATGTTATCATATCCAAGTTCCTAGTATATAGCAAGCAGCAGCCTTTTACAGTACAACAGGGTCAATAAAGGGTTCCTATAAGTAGAATATAGTGCACAACAGTCCATAAATATCCACTCTGGCTTGAAGGAAAATCACTGCTCTGATATTCAATAATAAAAACCCAAGTGCAATGACAGAATTTAAATGTTTATGCTGTTTCAAGTGTGAGCTGTAGTGTAGTTTTTGATGACATTCTAATGACCTTTCAGGAGTCAGATTTTCACATAATAACATATGTCATGTATGTGGTCATTGTCACGTTTCCCACCTTGACAGACAGGCTGCATGCCGCTCCAGGTGCCGTTGTGAAGGCAGGTCCTCTCAGCTGAACCAATCAGATTATATCCTGCCTCGCAGCTAAAACGCAGAAGGCTCTTGGTTTTAAATTCTTCTCCTCCCAAACGGGCACCGTGGGGAGGCATCCCTGGGTCTCCACAGATTCCAGCACTTCCACCTATAGCGAGAAAGGAGACATAAAGTTAATGTACTGAATGCACCACCAGCCGACACATGCACACCACTGAAACAACCAATGACCCCCAAGCAGCCCTGGAGACACAAACATAGAGGCACACAAAATCACACCAATTTGCACGGAACATCCAAATATACTTGACACAGCTAATGTGAATCAGCAGTTACCTTAATTTGATATCCATTAGTCTCCAAAAAGATTTTTGTGATTTTATGGAGTTAAACATGAAAATACATGGTAAAAAGGATGCTTTCCGATGGAACCACTATGTTAAAAATATATGCATAGATTCATTTCAGAGGTCAACAACATCAACTAAAATTCATTTATGCTGCAGAAACTGCAAGGACACAGTTTTCCTACTCACACACAGTGACACACACATACACACACACACACACACAGACACACACACACACTCCAAGACACGCAAACTTTGTACAACTGTACAACTTTGCATTTAGGCTACACCAAATTGTTCTAGCATTAAAAGCACTGAGCGTGTCACAATTTTAGCAGCTTAAATTCCATCGGTAGGGATTTGTGAGTTTAACAGGGGTACAGCTCCAAATGCACCGTCTTGCATCCCAATGAGGTCTTCAGCTGCAGGATGGATTCTGCCCTGCTGAGTGTTATATTTTGAGGCAAGCAGAGTAAGCTTATTGCATTTCAGCTGTTGAGACAGTTGACGCTGAGTTTGGAAATGATCAGCTGTAGTGTTGTGGGATCTGCATAAGACCACTGTAGAGCACCACTTACAACCTGAGTAGTAAACCAGGACTTCCACCTCCCTATTCCACATATTATTTCTTTCACATGCAGCTCAAGCCAGGTTGCATACTGAACAGTGCAAGTACATATAGTATAGTATATATAGTAGAATAGTAAGGCACTAAAATATAATAATAATAATAATAATAATAATAATAATAATAATAATAATAATAATAATAATAATAATAATAATAATAATAATAATAATACAGTAGAATAAATAATTGACTGCGTGCATATTTCAGGATTTTGAGCACAAACAAAAATCAATCAATCTATAATTTAATTGTAGGTTTATTTTAACTGTGAGAGACAGAATATCAACCAAAGAATCTAGAAAAACACGTTGTCTAACAGTTATAAATCAATTTCCAATTGATGAAGGGAAATAAGCATTTGATTCCCCTGCAAAACATTACTTAGTATTTGGTAGAGTAACCCTTTTCAGCAAGCACAGACGTCAAACTTCTTGTAGTTGGTCACCAGCTTTGCGCACATCTCAGGAGGTATTTTAGACCACTGCTCTTTGCAGATTCTCTCCAGATGCTTTAGATGCCCAGGCCGTTGCTTAAAAATGTGAAACTGCAGCTCCTTCCATAGATTTTCTATGGGATTAAGGTCTGGAGACTGACAAGGCTACTCCATGACCTGAATGTACTTGTTCTTGAGCTACTCCTTTGTTGATTTGGCCATATGCTTTGGGTCATTATTTTGCTGCAAGACCCACCCACTACCCACTTTAAGTACCCTGGCTGAGGGAAGGAAGTTCTTGCTAAACATTTCTCTGTACATGGCCTTATTCATTGTTCCACACTGTGTAGTTGTCCTGTACCCTAGGCAGAGAAAGAGTTTCAAAACATAATGCTTCCACCTCCATGCTTGGCTGTAGGAATGGTGTTCTTGGGGGTCATCGTCAGTACTCTTCTGTCTCCAAACACGAGTCCAACTGAGGTCAAACAGCTCAATTTGGGTCTCATCTGACCAAATCACATTCTCCTAAGCCTTCTGAATATCGTTCAAATGTTCACTGGCAAACTTCAAAGTGGCCTGTACATGCAATTTCTTGAGCAGGAGACCTTGCAGGCGCTGCAGGATTTCAAACCATTATGACGCAGTGTGTTGCCAATGGTTTTCTCAGTGTCTGTAGTCCCAGCTGCCTGGAGCTCATGAACAAGTTCCTCCCATGTAGTTCTGGGACTATCCCTGATGTTTCCGATAACCAGTGATACTGCACGAGGTGAAATCTTGTGTAGCGCTTCAGGCTCAGGGAAACTGAACGTTGTTTTTTTTCTTTTTTCCCATTTGTGAATGATTGCACTGACAGTTGTCCCCTTCTCACCAAGTTGCTTACCAATGGTCTTTTAGCCCTTCCCAGCCCTTTGAAGATCTACAAACTTGTCTCTGATGTCTTTAGATAGGTCTTAGGTCTTGCCCGTTGTGGTGAAGATGCAAAGTGTGATTCTTTGGACATGTTTCTTTCACACATGTACATGTAACCAGTTCAGATTATTAGTTTCTAAAGAGAATGGGTTAATGGAATGGGAAAAGTTTTCTCCCTATATCCTATTTTTCTGGAGTCATGAGGAGGATATGTGCAAGGAAGGGAAGCATAGAATTGTTTGGGTTTTGGTAAGCGAGACGGTAGGTAATTATGATCAAAGGTATAAACAGCTTGCTGCAGTACGCCCCTTATTAAATTGATTAACTGATCTTAAATTATAATGTCTGTTCTGGTATGTCATTTATGTCTGGAGTTGTGATTATCTAGTCCTGGAGCACAATCCAGCATAGCTAGATTTAGACCTCAGTGCTGTTATATGAACTAGAATAATAATATCAGTAGAAAAAGAAAGAATATCTTTCAATCATAGTATGTAGAGGTCTAGCTGGCAGTCTACCACTGTCATTATCAACACGTTAACACATGACATCCCCATTGATCTAAAATCAAAAGCTAATCCAGCTGAAGAGTATTTCTGAAACCCACAAGGACCATTTCTGTCAATAATTTGTTCCTGTCAGTTCCAGTTAGTACCTGTTACTTTCATATAGCACACTTTATGCTACAGGTGACATTTCAGCGTAGGTTACGCTAAAGCAAAAGAGAGCCTGTGTGGAACAGCTCACTTATATAATGCCAGATAGGATGATCCAAATTTTTGACTTGGGTACCAGTTTTATCCTAAAAAAAAAAAACAGGCAAAAACTCTGTTTAAAATTTTTATTTACCTGTAGTCCTCAGTCCACATCACCATTAAAATATTCTTTAGCTTTATTTATTTGACAGTTTATTCTTAAAAAAAAATAGTCTTTTTGCAAGTAGCACAAAGGAACTACATCTGTAATTTAGTTACAATCTTGTGATGCATGATTATAATTACACTGAATCTAGTCTTGAGACTTCTTCTCAAGAAACCTAAATCTAAGAAAATGGTTTTTACAAACTAGCTCCTGAAACTTTTTTATTTTTGTCTATTTTTTGATTTTGATGAGCTATCTTTATTTTAAGTTTACATTTGGTTACTGACTAAACAATAGGTATTGATGAGCCTATTAGTTACTTATTGTCTGCAGTTTTTTGCCAGCCTTTTCATTCTGACATTGACTGCAGCAGCTGTGCTGCTTTTACCCTGTATTATATGTTAAAGCTCTTTCATGTGCTCTATAACATATGGACTTGAGATTATAATTTGTTCCATTTATGATATTTATGCAGCTCTAGAGCTGGCCGCATTTGGGATCCCTTACCCCTGACTGCATTTGTTTTGCAGGTTTATGACCAGATATCGTGGGTATATTAAATGGGCTTCATAGCACAGGCCCTAATACACATTTTCTTGTTTACACTCTCAGTATATATGCAAAACTTTTCAAAGAGTGCAACTGCTGAGGCCTGTACTATAAAGCAGGATTTGAGTTTATCAAGATAATTCCAGGTTTAACGCTGGGTTTTTGATACTACATTGATGGTTCACTTCTTACTGGAGTACATCACCATGGTAACTACTGCTGAACACCTAATCTGCTCCGGAGACAGTTACCGTATTTTCGCAACCATAAGGCGCACTTCAAAGTCTTAAATTTTCTCCAAAATGGACGGAGCGCCTTATAATGCGGTGCGCCTTATTTGTGCACCGACTTCCAAAATGTGTAAATGTTGTTGTGTGACTTTGATGAGCTCCGCTTGACTGACTGACAGCATTTCCTGCCGACACGCTGCTTATACAGAGAAAAGGCGGACGTGACAGAGGACAGCATGAGAACGTTAAAGGGGGAAGTGTGGGCGTGAAAGAAGACGCTAAAGACACGCCCCCAGTTGGTATATAGTGCCGGTATGTGCATTATGCAAAACAACATGGGTTTGGCGTCACCGTCCCTGTTGATCTGTGACTCCATGCGCGTCCATCTCACAGCCGCTGTGAAAAACCAAGTGCAGCAAATGAACTCGGAGCTTGCTATCATTCCGGGAGGCTTGACGAAGGAACTCCAACCGCTGGACATCGGTGTAAACAGGGCGTTCAAAGTGAAGTTGCGAACGGCGTGGGAGCGATGGATGACAGATGGCGAACACAGTTTTACTAAGACTGGGAGGCAGCGCCGGGCGAGTTACGCCACAATTTGTGAATGGATTGCGGATGCTTGGGCTAACGTGTCTGCTTGCACTGTTGTTCGAGCTTTCGCAAAAGCCGGCATCATTTATGAGGAGCCGCACGGCAACGAGACTGACTCTGACAATGACGAGCGGGAACCTGGCGTGTTCCATGGAGAACTAGTCCAGCTGTTCATTTCGGATACAGAAGATGAGGACTTTGATGGATTTGTGAATGAGGATTGATCAAAAAACAACGTGAAAACATTGCTAAATACTTCAATAAAGTACAACTGAACTCAGTTTTGCTTCCGCTACCTTTTTTAAAACACACGCTAGCATGCATGTTTTAAGCTAGTACAGGTATGTTTTACCATGCACGC
Source organism: Amphiprion ocellaris (assembly GCF_022539595.1). Taxonomy (NCBI): domain Eukaryota; kingdom Metazoa; phylum Chordata; class Actinopteri; family Pomacentridae; genus Amphiprion; species Amphiprion ocellaris. Next base: position 15,499,543 of record NC_072766.1, read on the forward strand.
GCTCTATAATCCGGTGCGCCTTATGTATGTGTTAAATACAGAAATAGCACCCGGAACTGAGACTGCGCCTTTTAATACGGTGCACCTTATGGTCGCCAAAATACGGTATATGCCAACAGAGATATCAACAGGTATTAAAACACTGCTTACTGACCAATCAGTACTCATGGAGAGCATCACCAATTGCTATTCCTGGAAAATCCCATTGACCTCGGTGTTCAGATAGTGAGAGGGGAAATAGTTCAATATGCCTTTGTAGAGCGACATAATCCTTAAACAGAAACTGATTATAACACTAATGCCTTGAAGCTTGATTGTTGACCTTATAAGATCTGCAGTAAGTCTATTTATCGGCTTGAATGATGTTTTTATACTTGTTCTTTACTTGCTCTCATGATATATATCGCTGCCTGGGTCGCAGCTGGACAAAGAAGACTAAAAGTGTCTTACATACTACGAAAATGAAATATAAGATTACTGACCATCGCCATGAAAATAGTCTAATATTTATGACGTGATTATTTATTTGTTAAATAATTTTAATAATTGAAATAATAGTCTTTTTTGTGAGTAGAATAAAGAGACTACATCTGTAATATCATTATACAGTCTTGTGATGCGTGGTGATAATTAAGCTGAATCTTGAATAAGAAATCTACATCTAAGCAGCTGATACACAAAGGGACAGTGACATTGATAAGCCTAATAATTACACATTCAAACAGCCTGCAGTGCTTTTGCAACTTTCTTTCCTGCTTTGGCTGCTGAGACTATGTTGCTCCTAGTCTTTATTGAGTGTAAAATCTTCAACTTTCTCTCATATTAATTAGCATTATTATAGCTTGCTCTTCATTTTCAAAATATGGCACACTTGTGACAGTAGACATGTTTGTGATCATTTGCCTGTGGCCAACTCTGCCTCTTTTGTGTTAAGACGCTCATGGCCAAGTTCGAAAATACTGGGTTGCTTTACTGGGTAACTTGGGTAGTGTTGATCTCTGGACTATTACTGTGTATGCAGACAGCCAGCATGTCTCTCATTTTGTACAGCTAGAAATACCTCAACTCTGACGCTCTAATAGCTGAAAACCACATCAATTAGACATGTAGCTTCATCAGCCAGTTTGCATTCACCTGTGCAGTAGGGCGGAGCTCCACTCCACGTGCCATCCTCCTGACAGTGGCGAGTGGCATTGCCCACCAGCACACCACCAGGCAGACAGGAGTACTGCAGTACTGAACCATACGTCCAGCTGTGGGTTCCAGATACTACAGCATTGGGGGGTACGCCGGGGTCACCGCAGGAAATAGCTTCAGAGACATCAAGAGATTGAAAGAGAGTGAGAAAGGTTTACTCTGTGTGTGTGTGTGTGTGTGTGTGTGTGTGTGTGTGTGTGTGTGTGTGTGTGTGTGATTTTGTGTCCAATTATAGATTCCAGATACTGCATTAGATGGTGCAGTTGGGTCATAGCAGGAGACAGCTTGAAGGAGGGGATGGCAGCAGGAGAAGGGGTGGGATTAACAGAAGTGTTTGTTGTTCTTGTGTGTGTGTGTGTGTGTGTGTGTGTGTGTGTGTGTGTGTGTGTGTGTGTGTGTGTGTGCTTGTGTCAAAGCACACTAACAGGGAACAGAGAAAGAAAGAGGGGAAGATTAAATGTGGGAAGCAAGAAAGAAGTACGCTCTGCAACAAACGTCAGCTGGAAACAAACAGTGTGGCTGTGTGGTATGCTCCTTAACCATGTGGTGTGCCTTTTACAACTGTACAATATGACTTGTACATATAGAGATAATTAAACTTGCTTTGCTTACACTGTATGGCAGTATACAGTCATGCCACTGAAGCTTACTTTTATTGAGTTTAATTGAATTGCCCGAGAGAGCAAGAGAGAGGGAGAGAGGGGGCAAAAACCAATAACTCATCTCAAATTAAATTCACTTTAAGTAGAAAACATAGAAAGAATCTCTTTGTCTTGTCTCTGTTCAAAACTAGTAGAAATCGTTCCACAGTGTCAAAGCAAACAGATCTGTAAAATAAATCTACTAATTTTTTTCTTCAATTTTGGAGAAATCAATATTTTTCAGAGCACAGGTTTCTGGAGGACACAGATATGAGACTGCTCTCGATTTTCTATTTCTGCCAAATGACTTGTCCTCCGATATCTCCCCTTAGCCCCAAATTGTATTACTCCAACCCCTCCTTGCCCCTCCGTTATCACCCCTCTCCCCCCAATTTTCCGATAAGACCACGTTTCTCAAATGTAATGCTCGATGCACAGGCGCAGGAGCCTCGCCAGTGTCTGCCCTCTTCTTCCCTCTCTGTCTGATTCCTCATCTCTGCCTCAGCGCTACTGTGTCCTCGTTCTAAGGTTCTGATCGCCTCTTTGTGCTTCTCTCTTCATCTGTGAATCACCCCCTTTCTCTCTATCGCTCCCTAGTTTAATCTCTATGTTTCTATCAGCCATGGTAGCTCCCTAACAAGAACACCTATTGCCTTAAGAGAGAGATGCTCACCTTTTTTCCCCTGTACACACACGCACGCACGCGCACGCACGCACGCACGCACGCACGCACGCACGCACGCACGCACGCACGCACGCACGCACGCACGCACACACACACACACACACACACACACAAACATACCCAGCGCTTTAAACCCCTTCCCTTCATTCTCTCGCCCGCCCTGTTTTTGTGATTACTTCCCTCTCATTTTCTCTCTTGAACCCACGACTATTCTCTCAGTTTCTCATTCGGTCCTCATCTTTCTCCCAGTGGATCTTCAAGCCATTTCATTCCTCAAATGGCTTTTCCTGACATATAATAAGAAAAATAAATAGAAATCCACCTGCCTGTATACTTTTTTTTTTTTTGTTGACATGTTTTTGCAGAAACTCAAGAAGTTACTTGCTCACAATAGGACAAAGGTTTTCATCATAGGCCTATGAATGTCATTCTGTCTCTGCCTTTGTCTCATTTGTCTTCTAAGCCTGCATTGTCTCTGTTTGTCTCAATTCAGATTATTCTTGAGCTTCCTATATTTGCTCATCCATACCAAGACAGCGAGGGGTTGGTCGGTCCCACAGTCCATCATGCTGGCATGTGAGGAGCGCAGAGCCCAGAAGGTAGAAGCCTCGTTTGCAGTGGATTGCCACAGTAACGCCATAGCTGAAGACTTCTGGGTAATGTAGGCCAGATTGGCGCACACCATTCTCCACATGGCCGGGGTCCGAACAGTTCACGACTGCACAAGAGAAGAGTAAGAACCTATTTAAGTAGTTTTAATATACATGAATGTTGCAGGAGAAGAGAAAAAAAAGACTATTACTCAGGTGAAAATAATATAAAATTCGTAACAGCTAAAATAACAGCTGCAAAATGTAAAACTGTGCTCTCTCTTTACAGTTTTTCCTGGTCAATTAACAAGATAGGAAACTGTTCTCTTACAGCTCTTCATGTGTATTAACATCATGTTTAACAACATGTGGGTACATTATCCCTCATGCCAAACTTGTACGTAAATTCATCGAGTCATATGTGTAGATATCCATATTTTTAATCATCCTGTTGTATTTGTACGTATCCATATGTAAATTCACTAGGTGGGGCTGCACAGTGCCTCGGTGGTTAGCACTGTCGTCTCACAGCTAGAATATCCCAGTTTGTGTCCTGGCCTGTGAGTATGTTTGTTCTTGAGTGTGCTAGCCCCGTGATAGACTGGTGACCTGTCCAGGGTGTCCCCTGTCCTCGCTCTTAGTCAGCTGGGACAGGCTAATGAGGATTTTTATATTTATATATATATATATATATATATATATATATATATATATATATATATATATATATATATATATATATATATATATATATATATATATATATATATATGATAGACAGACAGACAGTTCAGTTCAGTTCAATTCAATTCAATTCAATTAAATTCAATTCAATTTTACTAATATAGTGCCAATTACAGGTCAAATTGTCTCAAGACGCTTTACAGAACCCATATGCCTGAACCCCCAGAGCAAGCCCCAAGGCGACAGTGGCAAGGAAAACTCCCTTTTAACAGGAAGAAACCTTGAGCAGAACCCGGCTCTTTATGTGGGGGGACCGACAGACAGACATATGTAGATGTATCATGCCTGGTGTATCGTCTCAAATAGACCTTTATTAGTATATCTTATTTTTAGTCTTAGTGTATTTTTGCAATTCTTGTCCTGCTTCTTTCATGCCTTTTCTGTATCCAGCTGCTGTAAAATGTGAATTATCTTATCTTATCTTTATCTTAGCTTATGGAATCTCCATTAGTCATTTATTTATTCAAGACTACCTTTATTATAGAGACTCACCAGTACAATTTAAAGTTATTATAAATTAAGATTTTGGACACCCATTGTTGGATTGTTCGTAAAAAGGATGCAAAATAATGCACAACTCTCAAAATTACATGAGTGGGAAAAAAATCCCAAACAATTCAACATTATGGGCCTGAACCTTGCTGGAACAACCAGCATACTACAGGATGGGGTTGGGTACTAAATCCTGTGTTACAAATTCAGATTGTCCTTGTTGCTCTGCTTTTCTCTAAACTGCTCTTTTGTCACACCCTGCTCTGTTTTCTGGAGTTCTTTGTTCTCTACTCTCTCCTCTGGTCCCCTTTACCCTTTCTCCTCTCTCCTTGGATGCCTGTCCAATAGGAGTGGAGTTTGATTTTCCACATGTCACAGGGGAGACTGACATTCACTCAAATTCAGGTCCATGGAGGGGATGATGGCTGTGTGTGTGTGTGTGTGTGTGTGTGTGTGTGTGTGTGTGTGTGTGAGAGTGTGAGAGAGTGTGTGTGTGTGTGTGTGTGTGTGTGTGTGTGTGTGTGTGTGCGTGTGTGTGTGTGTGCGTGTTGGACACCCTTTGGGAACAAAGAAAGTTTCAGTCTCATAATTGACAGCTGCTGCTGCGAGGGAGAAAGGGAGAGACAGAAGGGGAGTGGGAGAGAGGGATAAGACCAAAAAAATGGGTGAGATGGAGAAAGCAAGCAAGCGAGGACGAGTCCCTTCAATGGGAAACCCATGTGGGCAACTACATTGTATCGATCTGTGCTCATGACTGTGCAAAAGGCCCCTGTGCGTGTTTTAGTATATCATAACGGTTACACTACCAGAGGTCTGGGGAGGTTTGTAGTGTAACGACCGCGCATGGTTAGCAGAGGATAAGAACGTGTCTCTGGACATGTACCCAGCTGTCTGTATATGTGTGTGTGTGTGTGTGTGTGTGTGTGTGTGTGTGTGTGCACATATGAATCTCTTAGTTTATCTAGAGAAAGCCACATACACACACTTACACACACAACACTGACTGTAAAGCTCAGTGGTAAGAGTGTGTGTTTACGCTACAATTATTCAGTTCTCAGTTTTATAGTCAGCTGGCAGCAGATTCAGCCAAAAATGATTCAGTTCACATAATGTTTAAAGTCAATTTAGCCAACAAATGCTGAATCCATCCTGAAAATGCATGAAAGTGTTTTTGGTTTGAAGAACTTTGGAATATATTGTGTTGTTGTGGCCTTGATTGTGATGTTTGATTATGATTTTATTTGGCAGCTGCAAAAATCTAAGATGTCAGTAAAACTAAGGAACTCGATCAAATTATTTCAAAGAAAAAACAACGGTGAAGAAATGTCCACTACAGTCAGTCACCACAATGACAAAGCAGGTGTCCATTATTGCTTTTTCTTATTGTCATTCTCTCTCTATCCCATTTACAAAGAATGGAGAATTTACAGGAATAAAAGTGTAAGAGTCTGTAACTGTATATTAATAAATGTGATTGTGACCTTTGCAGACAGGTAGGGGGCTGCTCCACTGTCCGTTGAGTCGGCATTGAGCGCGAGCATTTCCACTGAGGATGTAGCCTCTGTTGCAGGTGAAGTTGACCACATCATTGAGGTTAAATTCGCTGCCGTTGGTCCGTCCATTGGTTGGGTTGCCTGGATGACCACAAGTGATAGCTGAGGGAGTAGAGAGATAGTAGAGATGTATGGTGAGAAATGTGAGGTGTGGAAAAAGTCTCATGTGCAGCATTGTGCTTTTTGTTTTTTTCCATTTGATGTTTTGTAAATTTTATTTATATATATATATATATATATATATATATATATATATATATATATATATATATATATATATATATATATATGGATATCTTTTAGCCTTTTATTTTTAATAAAAGAGCAATAAATCAACATACACTACATATACTGGTTTCTTGAAGTACTTACGGACGCAGACAGGCGTTGTTCCAGACCACCGATGGTCTTGCTGACAGATTCTGACTGATGTGCCAATTAGCCGATATCCTAACATGCACTGGTACACCACGGTGTCACGGTAACTAGAGCCATCTCCGCTAATGTGGCCATTGACAATAGGATCTGGAGAGTCACAGTGACCAGCTAGAAGAGGCAAAATGACAGATTAATACAGCATGATGAAAACCACATTAAACACACTTTGGGCTTTAATGTCAGTGAAGACGGTTCAGTGGTCCCTGAAACTACAACTTCAAAACACACACTCGGTCAATATCCCAACAATTAGACTGCCAAATGATAAACAGGAGCCGCTTCAATATTTAGACTTCTATGTCTGGCGAGTGAATTCTTCAATGCATCTGCAGATCAATGTTCTTTAGTCCTGGCCACGCAGCAATGACAGACACAGAAAAGGTCTGCTAAAATCAGTAAATTTAAACGATTTCTTGGGATTCTCTAAGGGACTTTAAAAGACTACATCCCTTCATTGTTTCTGAAACTTGGACATTTGAATTGCAGGACACATCTTGAAAGCTGCATTCGATACTATTTCAACTATCAACAGACCAATCACCTGTTTCACAGTCAATCCCTACTTTCATGTTTCTGTGCCTTATGAAGTCATTCATTGAGCCCAGTCATTTTTGATGCATTTGGTATTTAATGTAGATGTCTTCCGAAATGATTTTAGACGCTTTCTTGAATACTATTGCTGTAAAAACGAAACCTATAACACTTTTCTCAACATCAAATCATTTTACCAGACATCTAATTATATAAAACATCTCCGACACACCAGATGTAAAAGATCTTTACCTCAAATACCAAAACTGTTTACAGCAATAGGATTCAAGGTTTCAGTAGTGTCTGAGGTTTCTTCAAATGCAAATTCTGATTTATCATCTATCTATTTGCGCGCCACAGCAAAATGCGCAAAAGTGCCATATTTCAAACAGTATGTGCTTATATTTATATATACATTAAATAGAAGTTACACAAACAATTACTGTTAATTGAAGCCTTTCCAAAATAATGGGGAATTAATACACATTTATTCAGTAAACTAAATATAAAGTTCCATAGCATAAGACGATAAATATATATATCATTGGATTTCAATTACAGTGTAATTTTTAAGTGTTCCTATATGTCTTCACAGAGGTTCATCACAATCACAAAAGGCTGATCATTTCAGGTTCGTGCACTCGTGACAAGATTTTATCACCTGTAAAGAATCCTATGAATCCTCACCCTGCACATAAACAGTCTTTGTCAACAACAGCAGTACAACACACAGCTGCCACTCAACCACATAAAACTCACAGTTCAAGGCATATCATGCCCGTGTTAGGCTCTCAGAAGACTAAAGCGAACGTGTACGCGCTGTAATTTATACATTCACATGAAACGTGCATCCTGCGTGAAGCTTCTTTATTTATGCATGTGACTCCAAGGTTGAGCTACTGTAGAAGAAAGTTCATGTATTAATGAAGCCAAAGCATAAAATTTATACACTCACATTTCCATTGAAAATTAAGCCTGTACATAAAGTCCTTGACACAAATGCTACACACAGCTTAGCCCACTCTGTAGTTGTGCAGAATACAGAGATGCCGATACTTCGGAGTGACAAATAGAACCATTTTCCATCACTCCACATGCCTTAGTACATTTAGTTCACACTAGCCTTTAAATTTCAATTGCTGTGTCACATGTTCAGTCATGACTGCTGTGCTATATAGAGTGAAAAATACAGCCCACCTGCCTGTTGATAGTGGGAACTAATCAGATTGGATTTCAAAAATAAATGTAAATAATGATGCAAGAGCTTATTAATGCGTGATAGGATGAGCTGAAGCCTTTGATTTACCCTGGCAGCTTACTACATTTCATTCCCAATAAATGTGCCCTCTCTTCTGCTTTTCATATGCACATCATTCAACCTGTTGAATATACTTTAATTAGTGAAAACATTCTTGACCTTGATGTCAAAGTGATCCATCACAGACCACATCACAATGTATGTCCAATCACACTGAATGGACCTTACCTAGACACCTGGTCTCCGCACCGCTCCACAGCCCATTAGCCCCGCACTCCCTGACATGTGACCCCACCAGAGTGTAGCCATGGTTACACATAAAGATTGCAGTTGCTCCGAATGTCGTCAGTGTCCCCAGTTTGGTGCCGAAGGGTGGAGAAGGAAGTTCCCCACAGGAGATGACTACATAATGAAAATAAAAATGCTGTTAGAGAACAACACTGGAAATTTAAAATTACATAACAACTGGTACTATTACATTTATTTGCTTTAAATCTGGATATAAAGTAGGTTATGTTGCCAAGTCTTCATAATGTCAGGTAAGATGAATAAAACCCCTGCAAAGCTGTCATACTGAATTTAAACACTGTAAATGCAGTTTTCCAATACAATACCTGGCTAAATTAGATTCCTGTCAGAAGATTTAGGATCATTTTCCCTAATATCCTTGGGGACAGAGTTTTCAAATCACTGGCCAACTTGAAGAATAGACACTTCTGTTACATTGCCAAATCCCTCACAGCTGCTGCAGTGTTAGGTAGGTCAGCTCAAATACTGGATCAGGAAACAAACTGAAAATGCACCTAAATAAAGTTTTAAAATCACATGCCTCATGTAAAATAGACTTAAATTTTTAATCACTTTTTTATACTTTAAGTACACACATTTCACATTGTCATGTCATATGTTATGCAACAATAAGAAATTCTGTAGCCCATTGGAAAGTTTTCAAAGCCATAATGTTCTCTCTCAGCTTCTCTTTATGAAATAAGCAGCAAAGGCACAATGTAGAGCACCATTCTTGAAAAGACAGTCTTTCACTACTGGCGACATATGCCACACATTTAGGAAGCTGCATTCCGTCTAAAACAGTTATCACAGTCCCAAGACAATGTGCAGTGGTTAGTGTCCTAAGGCGTTTGGAAACACATATACCCCTGGTAACTCATTTAAAAAAAAGAAGCAGTGACGGAAATGGATCTGCACTCAAACACTCGCATAGTCACACAGAAACCAGCTCCCTCACAAACTGTCGCTTTCCGACTATCAAAAACACAAGACCTGTAGCAGCCAGGATTATGCACTCCTACTTAAACCAAGTGAAAAGCAAAGGCTTTTTTGGCACCAAAGAAGCAAACTCTATTATAAGAACAACTTTCTCTAACTTCCTGCTGTTTTGCTGATTCTAAGGTGGGTGTGTTGTTTTCATTACTAATTCAAGACAGGTTGTGATGGCAACAGTGATGCAGTTATATTCTTTAATAGTCTTTTTCTGTGCATATGCTACCTGCTCACGTTGGTGTGTCACTGTGTGTGCATCTGCTTGCATGTATTAGGCTTCTTCTTTTATCTCCTGGTTCATATGGCTTCTCCTCCCACCCACCATATTTACTTATTACGGTGACTGACAATTTCAGAAATTAAAACACGATTTGTGCAGTATAGCGCTGAAAGAAGTATAAAGAATTTTATGTATAAATACATATTTGGATTTGTGTGCTGCACATAAAGTAGACACTCCATACCAACTCAGTTTAAAAGGAATCTCTCAAAATAAAATCCTAGATATAGCTCTATGTGTGTCGGCGTCATCTCAAATCCTGAGGGAGGTCAGCAAGCACACAAAACATACAATTATAGTGGACTTTTATCATCTTGTTCAGAGGTGACAGGGTCAGACGATTCAGAGCAAAATAAATCTGACAGCAGCAGCTGCTACTCTTTTACCCCCAAGAGTCATAATGGTGACCATGTGTGCATCAATACGTACTCTTGCAAGTAGCTGGATCATCTGATCCCTCCCACGTCCCGTTGGCCAGACAGCGAAGAGTCCGATGGCCCACACCCAGATAGTAACCTGTTGAGCATTCTAGCATCACCATGGAACCAAACTCTCCCAGTCTACCAGAGAGCAGGCGGTAGGTCATGTGATCTAACAAGGTACCCTCAACGCTGGGGCAGTGAATCGCTGGAGGGGGGGAAAAAAATCAAGTTTAAATCAAATATAACAGAATTTAATCACACATTATCTCTGCAACCTATGATTTATAAATTATAGAAATCTATTACTCTAAATTAAGGTAATGTGATCAAAATGCAAATTACTGAGACCAAATTTCACCATATGAGGATATAATTAGTCATATTTGCTGTATATTCTGAGTGTTACACCTAAAACAAACATCCAGATTTTTAATATTATTTTTTTATTTATTGTCTTATTTCCACATTTCCACCCTGGTGTAGAAAAACCTACAGAAATAAAATAAATAAATGTACATTATTTCTGATGCTTGCATCATTAAAGGTATTCCAAATACCATAAATTTATTACTAGTTGTTACATTATCTAATTATTAATGCCCCCACTTGCAACTCTTTTTCCATCCATCCATCCATTATCTATACACCGCTTAATCCTCATTAGGGTTGCGGGGGGGGGCTGGAGCCTATCCCAGCTGACTCGGGCGAAGGCAGGGGACACCCTAGACAGGTCGCCAGTCTGTCGCAGGGCCACATACAAAGACAAACAAGCACTCTCACATTCACACCTACGGGCAATTTAGAATAATCAATTAACCTCAGCATATTTTTGGACTGTGGGAGGAAGCCGGAGTACCCGGAGAAAACCCACGCATGCACAGGGAGAACATGCAAACTCCATGCAGAAAGATCCCGGGAAAGCCGGGACGCGAACCAGGGACCTTCTTGCTGCAAGGCGAAAGTGCTAACCACTACGCCACTGTGCAGCCGTCGCAACTCTTTTTCTTCAATTACAATTATATTTAGATTTTTATGTATTAGTCATACTCGTTGGGAGCTACACGCTGGTACTGGCAACTCCCACTTTCTATAATATGTGAACTCATACTCTATCATCCTCTAATCCTAGTTTCAAACACTTACGTAGACATCTGGGGACTGAGGCAGCGTTACTCCAGCTGCCATCCTCCAAACACACAGCTGTCATTGGAGCACCAGGGTCAAGGTGGTAACCATGGTTACACTGGTAGGTGACCTGGCTGCCAACAGTGTACTGGTAAGCATGGAAACTGCCGTTGCCCGGCGCCTGAGGTATTCCACACGAGACAGCTGCCACATCACAAAGAGAGAAGCGTTGTAGAGGGAAATCCTCTGAAACCACAAGCCTTTAATCCTTGTCAACTTTTTTCATCAGGGCTTAGATGATGAAGAACGTGTTTAAAATTTTACCTTGACAAAAAGGCGGTGGTGTGTCCCACTGGAAAAGCCCGTTGGAGTCGAGCCTGCAGGTGGCATTGCTTGAGCCTACCAGGCGGTAACCACGGTTACAAAAGAACTGCAGTCTGCTACCTGGACGGAGTTTGGTCCTGTTGACCACACCTCCATTCAAGGGAGGATCATTAATGCTACAGTAGGCAGCTGGAGACACAGAGAAAAGAAGAGAGACAGAAGAAGAATAATTGAATTAAAAAAAAAAAGTTTTTCTTTTCAGAATAAACTCAATCAATTACTGCTAAAAGCTATTTATTTTCTACACTGAGGAAAAATTAGCAGGAGACGGCATATTAAGGTTTTTTTCAGGTGAAAGAAAAATGGGTCTGAAAACATGATGGAATTAATGTCAACATTACCAGGCATTTTAAATAGAATGCACAAAAAATGCCATCTATGTCCCTTCTGGCCTTTTCAAAGTCAGTAAGTACAGTCAACGAAACTATGAAGAAGTTCCAAACACCAATAGAATACCCTAAAACTAGTAGACTACAAAGTAATTACTCTGCAACCTTTCCAAGCAATGCAATGTTTTTGTCTTCTTGGAACAGAGTATAAAAGCGTAACTGCTAGAGCATGGAGAGCAATTTAAACATCCGGCAGAACACACCACTATGGGCCACTTGGCTCTCCCTTCCCTGTCCGATGTGTTCATTGCTTCACCTGATCTTGGCTCTTCTCCCTTTTGGCTTCACACTGGTGGAATGACTTTCCCAGTCCAGGCAGGACAACAGAGGGACTCTGCAATTTCCATTTTCATGTGCAAACCTTGCTTTCCAAGAAGTATTTTATATTTCCCTGAGTCATAGGGCATCTCTTGCTGCTCTAAAATCAATCTGTTCTATCTGAACTATTATTTTATATCTTATCATGGCCAAGGCCCAGTGTTTCACTTCCTTACTACTGAATGTTTATAACTTTAATAAGGGGGCATGGACTCTTTCAGGATGAGATTTTATCTCAGGACCTCCATACCAGGCAATCAGTTGTTGTTAAATAGTGAATTGCACAGAAAGTTTTACTGAGATTGTGGCATGGCTGAAATTACTTCCCTTCCATGCGAGAAACTGTAAAATAATTCTACAAGAATTCAAATTGCCCAAACATGCCAGGCATTTCACACCTATATCTGACTGTGTTATGATGGAATGACAGATAGATGCAGAACTTTATTAATCCCAGTGGGAAATAGTGGAAGGGAGAAGTTGTTAAACAATATATTGAGAAAGTTTGAATTGCGCATAAGTAGACAGGATAATCAAGATAGGACGGGAAGGTTTGTGCCCTTGTCCTTCAGCTGTGGGATCAGTGACAATGCAGGAAAAAAGACTGACACACACTGTATTGGGACATCCAGCAGTATATTGCCACTCGCTGTGTACTCATCTCAGGATTGAGTAAATCCTACTGCATCTTCTGTGGGTTCACCAAACCGGTATCTGCCTCTGCTTGTACTACATTTATCAACTTTGACCCAAGTGGCTTAATAGGCAGTTTCATCTGAATGCCACACCCCCTCAGACATCAAGCTGTCATCTCTGCTTACTCTATCCACATCCTTAACTCTTACTGATAGCTGCTCTTTATATCAGAAAACCTGTTCATGCCATTCACTTGAAGCAGACCAAGTACGGAGGAGACACTCAGCAGCTTGACCCCAGAGTGTATCTACAGGTATGATGCATCTGCTCAGGTTAAACGACAATGTCTGGCTCCACTATTATGGCTCCATTAGTTTCATCTGAATGCTATGGCGTGCTCAATTGTTCCGCTGCCATGAGTGTGTTAAGTATTGTAGCTACTATATTTTCAGTTATCTTACAAGCAACCAGCTATGTTCCATGACCCATATATAATCTACTATAACACGCATACTTGCATTAATGAAGAGCCATATTGAATATCTGCTTTCACATTTCTTTATATTAGTCTCTTTAGCCATCTGTGACAGCGACCACTGACGTCTCCCTCACACATTAGCTACATTGTATGTTTTGTCTTTGCATCCAATTGTTATAGTTTCAGCTGGCTAATTCAACCTTAAGTGTTTATGTGAACAATATAATAGATTTGTACTCACAGTTGCTGTAAAGTTATGCTGAGATAAATGTTATTTATACAGCTTCCATTGTTGATACTCTGCTAAAACTTACTAACTCCCATACATATTTACAGCTTGACCAAAGTGAATCACTGTGAAGTATGTGGTGGAGTCATGAGGCTATCACAGTGTTCAGGAAGGTCAGTGGACAAATAAATGCCGTACAGTTAAGAACAACGATATCAAGGTTATTTTACAGCTATATCGAGCACTGAGATGGCAAAGAATAGCAAGAAAAAAAACAGCAGAGATCACACGTGTACACACATTTGTACTTCCCCCCAACCCTAATCATAACAGCCTCTGAAGGAGAAGTCATAAGCAACTGATCAACACACTTATATAATATGTACTGTAATATGGTTTGTTTCAATATAAAACACAGCAGAGCATTAATAATGTACAGTAAGTGAAAAATCTTAGCTATATGTTTCTGTTCTCTGTATAGCTGCTGTTGTCAGGGCAATATAACACCATGGAGAGAAGACAATACTATTACTTGAGGCCATTGTGCTGATATAAAAATACATCACACATTCTCTTCACTATATAGAGCCAGGAGGCTGACCTTGTGGCAAACTCCTTTCAGTCCCAAACAGGATCAGTGTCGCAGCACATTATGTTGTCTGTGACTGAGATTGGTGGCCATCTTCAACAAATTCTTTACAAGTTAAAAGCCAGGATTAAGGGGGCAGCTGAAGAAGCTCACAATCCAAATCTAACAAAGCAAACAGAACGCCACAGTGTTGGCAAGAAACTAATTCACTCAACTGACGCAAATTAACAAATTGAAGATACTAATTCCATTTTGCTCCGGAGCAGTCTGATGCATTTGTAGAAACATTTTCTAAATGATCATTGCTGAGCCACCTACACTGTTAACTTCAATTACAATTATATTTAGATTTTTATGTATTAGTCATACTCGTTGGGAGCTACACGCTGGTACTGGCAACTCCCACTTTCTATAATATGTGAACTCATACTCTATCATCCTCTAATCCTAGTTTCAAACACTTACGTAGACATCTGGGGACTGAGGCAGCGTTACTCCAGCTGCCATCCTCCAAACACACAGCTGTCATTGGAGCACCAGGGTCAAGGTGGTAACCATGGTTACACTGGTAGGTGACCTGGCTGCCAACAGTGTACTGGTAAGCATGGAAACTGCCGTTGCCCGGCGCCTGAGGTATTCCACACGAGACAGCTGCCACATCACAAAGAGAGAAGCGTTGTAGAGGGAAATCCTCTGAAACCACAAGCCTTTAATCCTTGTCAACTTTTTTCATCAGGGCTTAGATGATGAAGAACGTGTTTAAAATTTTACCTTGACAAAAAGGCGGTGGTGTGTCCCACTGGAAAAGCCCGTTGGAGTCGAGCCTGCAGGTGGCATTGCTTGAGCCTACCAGGCGGTAACCACGGTTACAAAAGAACTGCAGTCTGCTACCTGGACGGAGTTTGGTCCTGTTGACCACACCTCCATTCAAGGGAGGATCATTAATGCTACAGTAGGCAGCTGGAGACACAGAGAAAAGAAGAGAGACAGAAGAAGAATAATTGAATTAAAAAAAAAAAGTTTTTCTTTTCAGAATAAACTCAATCAATTACTGCTAAAAGCTATTTATTTTCTACACTGAGGAAAAATTAGCAGGAGACGGCATATTAAGGTTTTTTTCAGGTGAAAGAAAAATGGGTCTGAAAACATGATGGAATTAATGTCAACATTACCAGGCATTTTAAATAGAATGCACAAAAAATGCCATCTATGTCCCTTCTGGCCTTTTCAAAGTCAGTAAGTACAGTCAACGAAACTATGAAGAAGTTCCAAACACCAATAGAATACCCTAAAACTAGTAGACTACAAAGTAATTACTCTGCAACCTTTCCAAGCAATGCAATGTTTTTGTCTTCTTGGAACAGAGTATAAAAGCGTAACTGCTAGAGCATGGAGAGCAATTTAAACATCCGGCAGAACACACCACTATGGGCCACTTGGCTCTCCCTTCCCTGTCCGATGTGTTCATTGCTTCACCTGATCTTGGCTCTTCTCCCTTTTGGCTTCACACTGGTGGAATGACTTTCCCAGTCCAGGCAGGACAACAGAGGGACTCTGCAATTTCCATTTTCATGTGCAAACCTTGCTTTCCAAGAAGTATTTTATATTTCCCTGAGTCATAGGGCATCTCTTGCTGCTCTAAAATCAATCTGTTCTATCTGAACTATTATTTTATATCTTATCATGGCCAAGGCCCAGTGTTTCACTTCCTTACTACTGAATGTTTATAACTTTAATAAGGGGGCATGGACTCTTTCAGGATGAGATTTTATCTCAGGACCTCCATACCAGGCAATCAGTTGTTGTTAAATAGTGAATTGCACAGAAAGTTTTACTGAGATTGTGGCATGGCTGAAATTACTTCCCTTCCATGCGAGAAACTGTAAAATAATTCTACAAGAATTCAAATTGCCCAAACATGCCAGGCATTTCACACCTATATCTGACTGTGTTATGATGGAATGACAGATAGATGCAGAACTTTATTAATCCCAGTGGGAAATAGTGGAAGGGAGAAGTTGTTAAACAATATATTGAGAAAGTTTGAATTGCGCATAAGTAGACAGGATAATCAAGATAGGACGGGAAGGTTTGTGCCCTTGTCCTTCAGCTGTGGGATCAGTGACAATGCAGGAAAAAAGACTGACACACACTGTATTGGGACATCCAGCAGTATATTGCCACTCGCTGTGTACTCATCTCAGGATTGAGTAAATCCTACTGCATCTTCTGTGGGTTCACCAAACCGGTATCTGCCTCTGCTTGTACTACATTTATCAACTTTGACCCAAGTGGCTTAATAGGCAGTTTCATCTGAATGCCACACCCCCTCAGACATCAAGCTGTCATCTCTGCTTACTCTATCCACATCCTTAACTCTTACTGATAGCTGCTCTTTATATCAGAAAACCTGTTCATGCCATTCACTTGAAGCAGACCAAGTACGGAGGAGACACTCAGCAGCTTGACCCCAGAGTGTATCTACAGGTATGATGCATCTGCTCAGGTTAAACGACAATGTCTGGCTCCACTATTATGGCTCCATTAGTTTCATCTGAATGCTATGGCGTGCTCAATTGTTCCGCTGCCATGAGTGTGTTAAGTATTGTAGCTACTATATTTTCATTTATCTTACAAGCAACCAGCTATGTTCCATGACCCATATATAATCTACTATAACACGCATACTTGCATTAATGAAGAGCCATATTGAATATCTGCTTTCACATTTCTTTATATTAGTCTCTTTAGCCATCTGTGACAGCGACCACTGACGTCTCCCTCACACATTAGCTACATTGTATGTTTTGTCTTTGCATCCAATTGTTATAGTTTCAGCTGGCTAATTCAACCTTAAGTGTTTATGTGAACAATATAATAGATTTGTACTCACAGTTGCTGTAAAGTTATGCTGAGATAAATGTTATTTATACAGCTTCCATTGTTGATACTCTGCTAAAACTTACTAACTCCCATACATATTTACAGCTTGACCAAAGTGAATCACTGTGAAGTATGTGGTGGAGTCATGAGGCTATCACAGTGTTCAGGAAGGTCAGTGGACAAATAAATGCCGTACAGTTAAGAACAACGATATCAAGGTTATTTTACAGCTATATCGAGCACTGAGATGGCAAAGAATAGCAAGAAAAAAAACAGCAGAGATCACACGTGTACACACATTTGTACTTCCCCCCAACCCTAATCATAACAGCCTCTGAAGGAGAAGTCATAAGCAACTGATCAACACACTTATATAATATGTACTGTAATATGGTTTGTTTCAATATAAAACACAGCAGAGCATTAATAATGTACAGTAAGTGAAAAATCTTAGCTATATGTTTCTGTTCTCTGTATAGCTGCTGTTGTCAGGGCAATATAACACCATGGAGAGAAGACAATACTATTACTTGAGGCCATTGTGCTGATATAAAAATACATCACACATTCTCTTCACTATATAGAGCCAGGAGGCTGACCTTGTGGCAAACTCCTTTCAGTCCCAAACAGGATCAGTGTCGCAGCACATTATGTTGTCTGTGACTGAGATTGGTGGCCATCTTCAACAAATTCTTTACAAGTTAAAAGCCAGGATTAAGGGGGCAGCTGAAGAAGCTCACAATCCAAATCTAACAAAGCAAACAGAACGCCACAGTGTTGGCAAGAAACTAATTCACTCAACTGACGCAAATTAACAAATTGAAGATACTAATTCCATTTTGCTCCGGAGCAGTCTGATGCATTTGTAGAAACATTTTCTAAATGATCATTGCTGAGCCACCTACACTGTTAACGGCATTAGGGAAGGTTATTCATGCTGGTAGAAACAAATGAGTTGAGCCAAATGTAGTCATTTGAAAAAAAAAAAAAAAGGAGCATTGCTAAATAGCAATGGCACAGAATGGAATTTCTTTTTAATCAAACCATGAAATCTACACACTATCAAAGCTCTTACATGCTGTAAATGCATAGATATGTTAAAAAGTGGATATTCACCTCATTCAAGATGGCAAAATGGATAACAGAAAAAAGACAGACAGATACTGGACATACCTGAGTATCGAATCTTGAATCCTCTCTTGTTGGTTGCATGGTCAGTGGACCAGCGCAGGTAGAGCTGGTTTGTTTTAGATGTGAAATTCAGCTGAGATGAGTGGTTACCACTTAGAGCAACAAGCAAAGGGCTTTGTCCTGAGGATCCTGGTGAAATAAATGGATGAGAATTCAGAGCTGCTGTGCATACATAATTATATATAGTATACTATTTTATTTTTTCATGCATATGCACTAATGTACAATATGTTATTTGTGTGTAATTTTTTTTGTGTCCTGTGTCCGTAGAGGGGAACCTTTGCCATAACATGATGAAATCAGACAAAAATTACTCTGTACATATTGTGAGTTCTTGCAATCTTCCAGATGAATATTATCCTAATGTGAAGCAGAGATGAACAATATGCTGCAGTCAGAATGTATTTTATTGTCTCTGAGATATGAGCACATGAGGGTGACAGTATCATTAAGTTGCTAAGTACCTAGAAATTACTTGCTCTCCATGTATTCTGAATGGAGTACATTGTTCAGCCTCATCTCCACCTGTGCTAATGTATATTGTTTGAACTGTGTAGTTGGATCTAAATAAGTTAGGCTTCATTTAGAAAGAAACACCAGTCATCTATAAACTTTTTAAAATATTGTTTGCAAAACTAGCAAAGTATAATGTATTTAAAAGTTTTATCCAAATAACCCACAGAGGCATTTATCCACATCTACTGAACTTCTTTACTTTGTGCAATGCTATAATAAATCAGAAAAAAAAGCAAAAAAACTCACAGCCGCCTACTCAACAATGATGCCACTGTTGTTGGCAACATCAAAGGCAGCTAAAGTGAGTTTAGGACCAGGCAAGATAAAAACAAATAGACAGAACAGAGCTGGATACACATATTAGTTGTATACATGTTCACCCTGGCGCTGAACAGTGGCTCAGTGGTTAGCACTGTCGCCTTGCAGCCTGGGATCTTTCTGCATGGAGTTTGCATGTTCTTCCTGTACATGGTGGGTTTTCTCCCAGTTCTTTGGCTTCCTTCCACAGTCCAAAGATTAATTGATAATTCTAAATTGTCCATAAGTGTGAATGTGAGTGTGCTCGTTTGTCTCTATATGTACAGCTGTGATAGACTGGTGACCCGTCCAGGGTGTCCTCTGCCTTTGCCCTAGGTCAGCTGGGAAAGGCTCCAGCCCCCCTGTGACACTAATGAGGATTAAGTGGTGTTTAGACAATGGATGGATGGATGTTCACCCTGCGTGTGAATTCCAATGCAAACAACATATTTCACATGCCAGTAAGATATATTCTGAGTTTCATTGGCTTGTTATGATGTTTGGTGTTTAGTTGTATCCAAATGAGCCTTATGATTTAAAGAAACTGACATTTAGATTTTGGCAAAAATTTAGTGTATATATGTATACAGTTGTATATAGTGCTATAAAGTTTTTAATATACAATGTAAATGAATATGAACGAATAAAAAGGGTAAATTACACACACCATCTAATCTGTGGACTTTCAAATAAATTGTTACACAATCTACTTAGAAGTCCTTGGGGGTAAATCCCCAACACCACAAAAGAGAATTAAGTGCTGTGTATCTTATTAATTGCCACCACTTTTCATAAACAAACATTAATTCCAACTGTGTGTGTCTGTGTAGGTATACCAAAGGGAAAGCATTATGTACCGTCAAAAATCTCCAGTTCATCAAATTGCTTCTCACTGTGGAACATCTCGACATAGATATTGATGGTGTAACCTAGAAAACAAGAAAAATATATTCAAAGCCACATACAAATATACTTTCATATGCACTAATCAGTGGTATCCACACAAACACGAGCACTGTAGAATCACACACACACTTACCGTATTTTGGCGACCATAAGGCGCCCCGTATTAAAAGGCGCAGTCTCAGTTCCGGGTGCTATTTCTGTATTTAACACATACATAAGGCGCACCGGATTATAGAGCGCGTGCATGGTAAAACATACCTGTACTAGCTTAAAACATGCATGCTAGCGTGTGTTTTAAAAAAGGTAGCGGAAGCTAAACTGAGTTCAGTTGTACTTTACTGAAGTATTTAGCAATGTTTTCACGTTGTTTTTTGATCAATCCTCATTCACAAATCCATCAAAGTCCTCATCTTCTGTATCCGAAATGAACAGCTGGACTAGTTCTCCATGGAACACGCCAGGTTCCCGCTCGTCATTGTCAGAGTCAGTCTCGTTGCCGTGCGGCTCCTCATAAATGATGCCGGCTTTGGCGAAAGCTCGAACAACAGTGCAAGCAGACACGTTAGCCCAAGCATCCGCAATCCATTCACAAATTGTGGCGTAACTCGCCCGGCGCTGCCTCCCAGTCTTAGTAAAACTGTGTTCACCATCTGTCATCCATCGCTCCCACGCCGTTCGCAACTTCACTTTGAACGCCCTGTTTACACCGATGTCCAGCGGTTGGAGTTCCTTCGTCAAGCCTCCCGGAATGATAGCAAGCTCCGAGTTCATTTGCTGCACTTGGTTTTTCACAGCGGCTGTGAGATGGACGCGCATGGAGTCACAGATCAACAGGGACGGTGACGCCAAACCCATGTTGTTTTGCATAATACACATACCAGCACTATATACCAACTGGGGGCGTGTCTTTAGCGTCTTCTTTCACGCCCACACTTCCCCCTTTAACGTTCTCATGCTGTCCTCTGTCACGTCCGCCTTTTCTCTATGTAAGCAGCGTGTCGGCAGGAAATGCTGTCAGTCAGTCAAGCGGAGCTCATCAAAGTCACACAACAACATTTACACATTTTGGAAGTCGGTACACAAATAAGGCGCACCGCATTATAAGGCGCTCCGTCATTTTGGAGAAAATTTAAGACTTTGAAGTGCGCCTTATGGTCGCGAAAATACGGTACACTAAGCAAATATAAATCTACATACATAATTACTTTAGTGTATCACATAATATGTGCCATTCAACACGCATAATCAGTCCTCTACACGCTGCACACACCCCTCACCACACACTGTACCTGGAACCATACGCAGCAGCCAGGAGCACGTCTGGCTGTTTGGATAGTTGCTAGGAAATCCAGGGCTCAGTATCACTCCTGATGACGAAAACCGCTCCTCGTTGGCCGGGCACTGGGCTGGAGAGGTAACAGACAAAAGTTCAAAAAAATCAAAACAGTGGCAACTTCTCAAAAGGTTTTATTTTCCAGCTTTTAGTTTGCCTGCCCACTTCCTCTATCAGTCGACCTATCTATTTTTTTTTTTTTTTTTTTGACTAGTCCCACATAGCCGGGCAATTCTGCAGCAAAGAATGGTGTTATTATTTTCCAGCACAGCAGTCTTGACTCATAACTGACTTGCCTTGAAAACTGTTTCATGTGTTCTTTCAATGTACAGAGATAATGAGTGAATTCAAACCGAAAGGGAGGAAAATGAAGGCTCCGTGCCATTAAACATGCCCACATATCAGCCTTGAATTCAAGGAGGATACCAGGTTCTTTTGGTGATAACTGATTGAACACAAAAAGAGTTGAACTGTATGCGGTTTGGTGGAGCACTTCTGTTGTATTTCTACTCATAAGATTTCTGACTCCTTTTTTATTTTGCTATATAATGGGAAGGAAATCCTGTTCGCTCTACATGATGGTGAAAGCTGAGCATCTTTTTAACACTCAGCTGTAAAAGGGAAAAAAGTAATACTCTTAAAAGAGAAACTCAAATCAATATGTATTTGTTTCATTGAAATATCAGCAGCCACCACCAGCACTTTCCAAACCTGGAAAATACAGTAGTCTTCTTATTTGGGGTCTCCTTAGTTGTGATATTAAACAAGCCACAAGCTTGACACAAAGGACTGCTTTACTACTGAATGGGCACTATCAACATGTGTTTATTTTCTTAGAGTATTATTATAATTATAACTATTAGAGTAGTTTTGATTTTTTTGGATTTGTATAGTTAAAAAGGTTCATCCAAAGATCGACAATGATTGACTGCATTAGTACCAACTGGACCAAACAATGTATACCTTCCCATAGGTTTATTTAGCTTTAAAAGTTTAAAGTTTGAATTAGTTTGGCACAATATTCCTGGCTCATAAGTGTCTTGTCTGTGTTTCAGTTAAGGATTTTCTATATTCCCTGTCATGACAACCCACTGAAAATAAGTCTGAGCTGGTTGTACACAGTTGGGTTTTATGTGTTGATGTAAAATGCAATAATCCCATAACAATAGCACAACTTCTCTTGTATTTGGTGCAGCAATATATCTCTTCTGGTACAGATCACCCTTTGGTTCTTAAAATATCCAGTTCTAGTAATAATAGCAGTAGTAGTTGTAGGAATTCTATTTTGAAATCAATTATGAATTTTTAGTTTAGGAACATATGGCACTAATGAGAACCCAGACACAAGGAAGACGATGGATTAAAAGATACCTCCACCCATTTTACACTTTAATGTCAGCTTAGTATTCACAGTGAGTACCACTCAGCCAGTGAGAACAGTCTTATAATAGATCCTGCAGCTGTGGAGAGAAATTTGTCAACTAAACTGGAGGCCTCGAAATATGTGGGTGTTTACCAGGAAGGGATGATCTCACAAAATGATAGCTCAAGTCGCTTTATTGAAAGTCTAGGATTCACAGATTTTTGGAGCTTGTGATGAATTAAATGTCAGGATGTGTCAACCTCATCTCAATTCCCCAACTTTAGGGATGTGCAGAGTACATTCTTGAAATCTTTTCTTTTTTTAACACTAAGACGATTTGACAGGTGTTGAACATGTGAGCAAACTAAAGTATACTAATGTTAATATTTATTAAGACATATACATGTTCTGACAGCATCCAGTTACTGTGTGAAAGATGCTATATTGTAGAACACCTACAGGCCAGTTTGCGAGAAATGCTTCAACATGTTCCATACATTTAGAATTCTTAAGTAAAATTTTGTTGAGCTTAGTTGTGCTTAGTAATTTATCCAGATGTATTTTGAGTGTTTGTTTAACATTGATATAACAGCACCTACACACTGTCTGGAATTTTGGGTATCAGTTTTTCACGCAGACATGCATATACTCTAATTTTGTGCATAACTGAGGAATTGAACTGAGCGTTGCCTTACCTTGACATGTTGGTGGTGGGGCTTCAAAGAGCAAATGGGAATTGAGTTTGCACATGAGCTCTGCCTTTCCGACCAGTGTGTATCCAGGTAAGCAGCGATACTTCACAATGTCACCTGACATGGGGGAAAATAAAACCTCTGTTAAGAGACAATCATACATTTAACAAGCAGGTATGCACAACGCAGTCTTAATGACCATCCAAGCTAAAATATCCACCTATTTTATAATAAAACAATAGTTTTAGACCTTTAATAGTTGAATACCTTGAATATTTCACTTTTTTTTCATTGAAGGATTTTAATAATAATCATGGTCAGCAAACAATGGATACAGTTGACCACACATGACATGTATGTATGTATGTATAAAGGAGGTACAGTGCACATTCAGTCCATCTTTCCAGTTTCATATTTTCTACTGAAACTTAGAAATGTTTGCTCAGTGGCATTAAATCTTTTTGTAAATCCCTTATTAGAGCAACAAATCTTCATATTTAGTTTTGTTTATTACTGTTTATTACCAAAAAGACAACTGAAAATGGCCTTTGCCTGGACTGAGTACATTTATTTTTATCAAATGAAGACTCTGGATTTTGTCCCCATTCGCTCATCTGATTTCCTCTGGAGAGCATCTATTTACAGCAAGTACAAAGAGGAGAAAGCAGGAGCAAACAATTTCAGCAATCTATAATTCTCCAGATGTTGTGTACTCCATGAAGACAGACTTGGAAAAAAACATCTTTTAAAGAATTTTTATTTTTTAAGTAAGTAGTTCCACGTCACTGTTGCTTCCCCTGCTGAATTTTTGAGAGCTGCAGATCGACAGACTTGCTATCTTAAGAGGGAGATCTACCATCTGTCAGGGACATGTCATTCAGGCTTCAAAATGTGTCCAGGAGACATACAGGGCCTCACAGCATGGGAGAAGAAGTTTTAAACTGTTGAACAGAACAAACGGACAGTCAGCTGTTCTTGTTCAAAGACTGTATAATTGGCCATTAGATCAATATCAAAGCTCTTGCTGTCTCTGAGGTTCAGTACTCTGCCAGGTTTCATGAAGGTAAAATTCGCCTGGACTCAAATGTTCTGGAAGGTTTACAATTTGTAAATGTAATTACCCAAAATGAGCTCTCATTGGTCTTTATGGACTGCTCTCGATGATGCTTTACTGGCTTGGCGCTCCTGTTGTGTTGTGCAAATGGAGGCAAACTGGAATCAAACTATCACTTACTATTTGATTCACTGCTGTGTTTCTCTTAGTCCGGTTATTAACATTGTATCTTATATCAAATTTTCAATCTCAAAATAAAAGCTGAGAAAGTCTCTCATGATCCTTGAATGAAACTAATACCCTGTAAAGGTACTTTTTAAAGGTCAAAAACTATATATACCCTCTAAAATCAACAAATCATTCAAAAATCACCTAACTTTTCTGAATTCATAAAAAGTTGACATTTCAAAATGTAAGTTTTCCCAACAGAAATGATTATATGCTTTGCCAGGAGCGACTAGGCTCTGAATACCACTGGAAGGGTAAATTGATCTTGCTGAGGTTTTATGAAATGTCTGCCTTTTTTCAAAATTATAGCTCCTGTTGATCTAAAAGGTCACCATGAGTAAGAAGCTTTGTGCAAGCCACATGATATGGGGCTAAGGGAAAATGGAGAACTTGACAAGCAATCATTTCTACCAAAATAGATGTTTTTGAATAGCTTGGGAGAACATACATTGTAGTCTGAAAGTCTGAGACCGCATTAACAATCTGTTGGACATATGTATAGTTTGAGAACAAAAAAACAAAAGATGCTCTGACTTGTACAATAAAGAAGACATATAGAAGATCCTGCACTATTTCTAAGTCAGCAAAGTCATTTAAGCATATTCGGGGCAGTGACTGTATAAACTCCATAGTAAAACAATGTCAGATTTGCTTGAGTTGTATCCAAAGCACAGTCAGGCAGACTAAAAGTGACTACACTGTCAGAAGATCAATACATCAAGCTTTGTTCACTGAGAGATAGAAAAGCAACTTCATCACAGATACACAATTTGCTAGATGTGGAACACAAGACTCCAATCAGCAAACATGAGTCAAAAGAAGGCTGTCTAGTGGCGATAACAAATGAAACTCTAACATCTCAACGGGGGAAATAAGGCCACAGATGAAGCCAAGGTCGAAATTCATGGCAGTAACAGAAAGGTGTACATAAAAGAGGCAAACAGGAGAAAATATAATATGGGGTGTCCAGCCCACAGTGTGACATGGTGGTGAGAATATTCAATTCTGGGGGTGATTTGGACACCTTTACCAAATCAACTGCACCCTGACCAGGGAGAAGTACCACTCCATTATTCAGAGACATGCGACACCCTCTGGTTTGCACCTTTGTGGAGAAGGATTCGTACTGCAGCAGGATAATAAGCAACACACCTCAAAGATTTGCGAGAAACACTTGAAAACTAAGAAAGATCAAGGAGTGCTGACTTTCATTTACTTTCTCTAAACTCACTTGACCTTTACCTCGTTGAACATTTAGAGGACACTTGAAGACTGAGAAAGGCAAACAGTCCTGACATCACAAGGAGCTCTTTGGAGCACTGTCATATCATGCTGATATAACATGAGTTTTCAGGCTTGAACAAATCTGTACAGTCTGAGCCACCTTATGTACATACAAAGCAAATTGGGGTGCGCACCAAATTCTGAAAAACACATTACAATTCAAGCGAATTTTTCTTTTTTTCCCACATTTTAATACAACGCCAATTCACAACACATCTGACAGCACTTCACATAAAAAGTTGAAGACCTTACAAATGATAAACAGTGAAATCCAACAAATCTGAAGTTCCAGCAATCCAGGTGAACAGAGATACTTTACAATATCAATTTTTCAACTTGTCACTCAAATTATTAAGCTGATATTTTCACTGGTAATGAAAAATTCTGTAGTAAATTCTAAATAAATGCAAAACAGAATTATCTTCACTAGTTGTCTCAAACCTTTGGACCCCACTGTACACCTATTAAATAGAAAGAGGCTAATCCGAATTCATTTCACACAGTACAAATAGCACTTATTTAATGAACTAGTGCTATTTATTGATCACAGAAGGCAGGCGGCACAGTAATTCAGAGGAGTAATACTGATAACGAGGTTGCGTCACACACTTGTGAAACTGAATAAAACCCAGGAGGTATGCAAATGTATTGACAACCAGTTTACCAACTAACAAGGTCTAACAGTCACTGGAAATACCATTAGGGATATTTAAAGATGTCGGAAAGCTTTTATTTTCTCGTTTCAAGGAAGCAGCTGTTTGCCCCCATTTATGTTAATTTATACTAAACACGTCCCAAACGTGAGGCCGCCTGAGTAAAGAAATGCAGCTGACACAGATAACTTATAAAACAATATTAAAGGCATTGTGTATTTTTAATTGTAAGTATTTTCACAGGCATGAAGAGTTAAAAAACATTATGTTTAAAAAAAAAATGTAAAAAACCCGACTTGTGTAACTTTCCTGTCTCTTTCTATTTGATTCATTAAGAAAAGCTGCCACAGTAGTTACCATCCATCAAATTTTGGTTGCTAACTTTGACATGCTATACCAACTTTTGTGAGTGACAAAATTTACTGAGAATTTCTATAAATAAAATTTTTTGTACATAAATATTATAGAATTTTGTGAATCTATGGCTGTTTTGTTTCTTTCTGTGCATCATAGACACACATGTACCAACACAGACACAATGAATAGATTTTATTAACAGGTGGCTCAGTGTCACTAATAAAGCAAAATAAAAATAACAGTGACAGACTAGTGTTAGCCTGCTATACTTAGACTATTCATTTGCCGAGTAATGTGGCACATTAATGAAGTAATCAATCAACAAAATAATGACCTATTACAAGCCCGAGCAGGCAGTTTGTCATTTTGATCTTATGATGCATCACATTAGATAAGGATGATAATTTTTCTTAAGTTTGAACAATGTATTAAACAATATCAATAAAAAAAAAAATCTTGCTTTATTTGCCAAAATCTTTCATGTACGTATGCAGTTGCAGCTGAATCTGAGTCAATGAAGCCATCTTGTGGTTTATTTTGTTACAGTGATGTTACATTCAGTTTCTCTAAAGTAAACATTTTTTAATTGTAGCAAAAGTAATAATCATAAATGAGGACAATTACCTATCTGGAAGTCTTCATCTTCATAGATCACCTCTGCGTTCTCCACAACAGGGGGAGGAGAACACTTCTTCAGACGGTACGCTGGACAGAGGAGCAAGAAATCTTAATACTACAGGACTATAAGGAACCTTTTAGATTTCAATGGTCACCAAAGTGGAACTAGGTCTGCTTTGTGCAGGTTCACATGTTTTGTATAAGAAATCCAATTCAAATCTTGAATCTAATTTTAAATGTAGAATGTGCCTGGTCTTTGGGTAACACAATTCCCTGCATATATTCTAGTCTGACAGCTGAAAATGTAGGAGACAGGATTATATTTACTTTCCCACAAGGCAAAAAAAAGGATTAACAATACTAAAAAATAGCACTACAAAATATAATTGAAACCCCAGTGTCGAAAACTACACCACGAAGTGCACACACTACCAGTGGCTCCTTTAAAATTTGTTCCTTGTCAAGTGACAAAAATCACATGAAGCAGGTCTATTCAGAGATATGAACTTGTTTACTCTTAAAAACAGTGAATACGAAGATGTAATGGAGAATTTCATGGAATAGAGTGAAAGAAGCAAGTTAGTCTCTTTCAGTAGCTATCTCTGTTGACAGTGCTATGACCTCATCTCTTATAGCTATTTACTGGTTATACTCAGGCTGTATCAGTTGTTATATCAAGAAAAATTTACTTAAAAATATAGACAGCATGTAGGGATACCAAGCCAGTAACAACTCTGGTGCATGAAGTTACCATGGAAGTTCAGAATGAAGAAGCCTCCAGTTGAAAAGTCAGAATGAAAACGGATCAGGACCTTGGGGCTGGTACTGTAGGCCGATTCTAATGCTGTGTTGCCACTGAAGACTCCCAGCTGAGAGCTGGATGTATCTGGGCCGTCCCTAAATAGAAAGACAGACACAACAGATGAGGCTTAAGCTGGAAGCAGGAAACATTAAAACTATTGAGAGAGATGGAGAAAGAAACCAGTACAACTGAGGTTCTTATGTTTAGGGTTTGCACATGTCTGACTTTGACTCCTCCCAGAAGTCAGACACAGTGGCAGAGGGGCAGAGAGGGTTCTAAATACGGTACAGAAGCCAACACTAACATAAAATATTTAGTAAGCAAAATAACTAAATTGTGTTCTGATAACTGATTTTATGTCGTAGGAGTCTAATGGGTGGACTTGCATCGTCATGGAGATTCAGCTTACCTGGTCTGACACCACTATATTAGATGGTGTCACCTCTCTGTCTTCTGGTTTCCACCTTGTATGGTTTTGTTTAGTTAATTTCACTTTTATTTGTAGTAAAATAAACTTATTTCTAGTTACAACTCATGTGTTCTCCACTCATTTGTGTAATCTTGGGACAGGTTGTGACAAAATTCATAATAGCAACTGGTACATAATACAGAGTCACACGCATGAACTTGAACGACCCAAAGGTATGACACTATTCTGCAGAGCAGCTACTGTTTGTGTCCGCAGTGAAGTTTAACCTCCATTAGTTTTGTTTGCAGCTATTCCTTTTTATTTTCTCCTCTATTCTGTTTGAAAATTTTGCGTGTAGCTTTGTAGCTCACTGACCTAACCAGCAAAAATTGATCTTCAACTCACCTCAGAATATATTTTATCATAAATCAACGCTTATCTCCAAAAACGTCTCTGTAGATTCTGCATAATGGAAATCTATACAAGTGATGAAAAAACTTCAATAGCTACATTTAAGCTGTGATTGGATCATCAAAGTCAGACTGGAAAAATAAACTGCTGACTGGAGTCAACACTGTGCCGGTACATACATTTGCTACGGTTTCAAAGGAAGGCAGGGGTTGAGAGGCTAAACAGCTTATGAACTGTTAGATGTGGATTTACTTTTATCATCCAGGTTTAATTAGAGGGAGGAAGAAAAACCAAAAGTAGCAATTGTTAATAAAATAAAATTGATATCTCGTAAGTCCATGCGCTTGTTCATTGAAGGGGTAGCAAGAATATTTTAGTTTTTCCTTTTCTTTGTTTTTTTTTTTTTTTTTTTTTTTACCCATTTCAAACAAGTTCATTGAACAAAGCCCACAGATTAAAGGCTTAACTTTACTCATTAAATATTGAATGTTGTTGAAAGGTTACATTTTCTAACGTTTCTAAATGCCCAGTTTTAGGTTTTTAATGAACATGCCATTGGATTAAACAAGGGTTTTAAAATTTTAATTCATGAAGAGTGCCTGGGATCTCTAGGCTCCTCAATAATTCAAGGTCTTCTGAAGGTGTTGGAGCTCATTTGGAGAATCAAAATGTGCTATTTGGGTCATTTGATTCAAAACTGAGTTAGAATTTCATGGCTGTATTTTTACTTACAGAAAAATACACAAACCTAATAGTGATGTTTTCCTTAGGCCCAAAAAACATATATAGTCGAATAAATTAAAGGTTCTATTTGTGAGCTTTAAAAAAAATTCAACTGCACAGAGAAACTCCAACTTAGTTGGTTAGTGACCTTTCCCACAATGAGCTCCTGCGAAAGCCACTAAATGAAGTCAGTGCCATCAAGGCATAAGATGTTATCTTGTGAGCAAAAAAAAAAAAAAAAAAAAAAAAAGAAGCCACTGGTGTGAATAACACACCAGCAACACTTTCTGAGATGACAAGGGCAGGAAATATGAACTAGATCCTCCCCTACACATTCTAAGTAAACCTTGCCTCTGGAAATGATGATCAAAAATAAGTCTGATTTATTAAGATTTAACATTTTCTATTTGTCTACTGCTGGTGATTGACACAAGCACAGTGCAGCAGAGAATAGGATGGGATTGGGATGAATACATTAACAGCATGATAGATGCTGACAGGATCCACTGAGCTACAAATCACTTATTTTTTTCTTCCCTTTACCTTGACAGCGGAGCACTTTTTACCAGTAGATCGACCAAAAAAAAAGACTCTTTGAAAGCAAACTTATGCTGAAGATACGGAATTGTCACATGAAAGAGGTAGAAATTACAGCACACTGATGTGAGAGAGAGATACCTGAGACTTTGCTTATTAAAACACTGTGATATATCTTAAGCGTTATACCTTTCTGTTCTAAAAGGGCTCGATTATAGTTGAGTGGTGTAATTTTCTGAATTTGTGCGACTATGCAGTGTTTTCTCAGTGAACAAAATAACAGTCTATAAATTGTCGATCAATTCTGCATTGATTTTTATCCCAGATATTCAGCAGGAGAAGGACTGATGTTATACAAAGAATAGCCTATTTACTATCAACTGATTAATTAAAATTCTGCATTTGATTGAGTGAGTGTAAAGCATTTCTAAACAACTGCACTGTGTGGCCCCGATGTTAGATCCATCACCCGCTGTTAGCAATGGTTCAGTGGTATTAGGCAAAGAGCCAAACACAACTGGTGGAAAACCACGGAGACAGTTTGGCTTCGGTCCCTGACATCTGGATCCAGCTGCTGTCACATAAAGCCCAGGGGTATACAGGGCAGAAACCAGCAGACACACATCACTGAGATATGGTGGTTACAAGACATGGCAAAGCACATTCAAAAGATATGCCTCACAACTTTTATTACTGAGAAACCAAAACAGCAGCAGGTTGGTGAAGGTGGAAATCAGCTTAAAGAGCCCTTTTGACAAGCTGAAGTTTCTACCTTGTTAACATGTCCATATGGTGTATTTTTATATGGTGGAAGATAACTCCTGAGAGAAATAAGCAGTGAAGGCCACAGCTGAGCATGTCTGCCTTGAAAGTGCGATTAAGCATTGACAGATTCAGACTTTTTGAGTTTTAGATGTAACAAACCAGAGGAATAAATCCTGCCAAGTAGCGGGGTGGGGCTTCTGCAGTATTATGGACAAGTATGGCAGAATTACTCCACAGTAGTTTGACAGTATTTGAGCAGAATTGTAGCTGAGCTGGTGTGATGGAGCTGCAGCAAGTGGAGGGGGGTGGAGAGAGAAAGACAAGAACTTCATATATCTGCACATTCTCGAGGAAGCAACAATGTAGAGTTACATTAAAATCATTTTAAGGCACAAAGAGATTATTTTAATGGAAGATAATTTCTAAATCTGTAACTTTGGTATGCAGAGACACATTTTGCAGGTTAAATCAATGAATGCAGAGACATTTTAAACACTAAGAGCAGTCAGTACCAATCACTCCTAGAAAAGTAAAAGTGCAGGCTCCTCAGTTTGTAAAAGTTAGCTCACTGATTTGTTTAAATGTGACTAGTAGTTGTAATAGTCTGATGTTACTGTTGACTTGAGATCATTGCTGAGCCTGAGCCAAAGCAATTCTTTTTGAATGCATTTCTCTACATGTCACTTTATGTTAATTCCTTGGCAGCCATTGTACACACAGAACTCAAATTATATACACTATAACTATGTGAAAAACCAAATCCTTGGCCAACAGGTTGCAATGATAATAATGCAATAACAATAATGCACTTGCTTTAGTCAGCCTATTTGGATCCAGTAGGGCTAATTTTAGAACAAAACTCTTAAAGTTAACCGTTAAAAGTTTTAATATTAAATTCCAATTATGCTTCCAATCAATTTCCCATTAACCCAGCAGCTCATACAGGGCATTCTCTGTCTCTTCCTACTTTCTGTCCAACTGAATTTGAAAATTCAAACAGTCAAATGCCAAAATTATGACAAAAGTGTTGGCCCCAATCTTATGCTCTTATGAGTTCAATTAGATAATGTCAACCATCCTCTTTTATTAACAGATAGCTGCTGATGCATATAATTAAAAGTATTCCAAAATACAAACTCCATCATTAAAAGGTTTCAGGAGGCCGGCATTTATATTTTAAATAGGAAGCAGGCTGCTAAGTCACTTAAAAGCCATTGTACCTGTTACAGTGCTCCAACCTTCCATATGAAAAGCATATTTGCTTCTGTCTGGGAAAACCAAAAAGTCAAAAGGGTAGAAAGATTTTCTATGAGACTGTTTGAAGTGACAAGTGTTAATGCCAGTAGAATGTATTTACATGGATATAATGCTGCTGCAGTAGGTCTTTGGTTCAGCCATTCTAAATCTGTCTAAGACCCTCGAAGGTAGATGGTATCCCACTGGGTCTGAGAAAAGCACTCTCTTCCTCAGTGTCAGCCCCGAGTCACTGCCAAATATATTCATGTATTTTAGATAAAGCTAGATCGAGCCATTCTGTACACAATAATCTCACATTACACAGTTCTTTTGGTATCCTACAATCTATGGATGTGATTTTATAATTTTGCTCCCCCTGAAATATGCCTCATAAAACAAAAATAAAACACATGATTCACCAAAATCAATTTGCAATTGCAAAATAACTCAATATGGTGCCTCCCATAGCTAAATCCATGGTTCTGCAAGCTGGTGAGATTGAAAGCGAGTAGTCACTGACTGTGAATGTATTACTTTCCCACTGCCACTGCATTTCAGCTGCTCACTCCCTAGAGCTTGACTCTTGAGCCTGAAAATTAAAGCCTGACCTCACCCAAACACCAAATATGTCTATCTCAAACCAAAACTACATGAAACGATGACAAAGCTCAAATTGTACTTGATCTTAATGGTTTTCCTAATAAATTTACTGTTTAATATTATTTTTGAAAGGAAACATGATGCAAAGTAAAAGTATTGGACTGACCCAAACTTGTCAGATCCAGCTGAGTCTTGTTGGATTCGTGAACCCGATTCTGCCACTGCTTTCATTACATTTCCCACTCCCCACTGAATCTCATCATTATTTCCAGAGTTCCCAAGCCCTCTCTGGGTCTGTGTATGGCCATGGTACTGAGTTAGATTGAATTGGTCAGTGGTCCCATTGTAAATGCATTACTCTCGCACTCCCTGTATTACACTTTTACCTCCACACTGAATCCCATTATTACTGCAGAAGGGTCTGTGTATGCATAGCACAGACTATGTATGTGTGTATGTATTATTAGTCTATAGAACCTTGGTCCCTCTGTATCAGCCATGTCCTGTACAGATGCACGTGTTTGTGTGTGTACAATAAAGTCATAAACAATTGACACATAATGGCACATACTTAATCACTGGAAAGACTGTGTCTGTATAAAGTAAAATATGAAATGAATAAAAATGCAATCAATACCAGGGATGAGGTTAAAAAAACTGTTTGAAAATATGTAATTAAATGAATACATCATCTTAGTAAGAGTTGATATAACTTCACCCTCTTCTTATTAGTGTGCAGAGAGGAGACAGTGCAAGTACATTCAAGACTTACCTGTCAGTGATGCAATCACTTCTTGCATGATGCTTTAAAGAGACACTTGTGCATTTCTGTCTATGTGTGTGTGTGTGTGTCATGAATGTTCGAGTGAGTATGTACCCAGACTTACCAGACAGCGATGTAATCAGTGACAGGCTCCGTCTGCAATAAGGTAAAGTTGATATAAACTCCATGTCCGTGGGGAACTGTTATGAGCCAGCTGCAGTCCTGGGAGTTGGGATATTCACTGGGGTACTGAGGTGAATAGATGGTCCCGTTCTCAGCTGTGACATTATAGCCGCAAGGAGCTGTAAAAAGCAGTTATAGGATTATCTATTTGCAAATTTTTCACTTCTGACATGCTAAACCTAGAATAATTAGGAGTGCTGAAGTGCAGACATTGAGGATATAATTATTCTCACTGTTATTAGTGGTAGCAGAACAGCAATAGTGCTAGCGGAGGTACAAGAGCAATGATTTTGATGACTAACGGTTTTTGCATAGGTTTTTATTAGTTTTTATATAGGTCTTTATCTTCTTTAGGTCAATAGGCTGCTATTTATCTTATAATGTATTTGATTATTTATTACTGTTTATACTCGGGCCTGTACCACAGGGCTATTTAGGGCACATCTCACAATGCATGAGTGTCATGGCAAGTCAAGTCAATAGGTTACTATTTATCTTATTATCTTTTTATTGATTTATTATTACCGTATTTTCGCGACCATAAGGCGCACCGTATTAAAAGGCGCAGTCTCAGTTCCGGGTGCTATTTCTGTATTTAACACATACATAAGGCGCACCGGATTATAGAGCGCGGACATAGTAAAACATACCTGTACTAGCTGAAAACATGCATGCTAGCGTGTGTTTTAAAAAAGGTAGCGGAAGCTAAACTGAGTTCAGTTGTACTTTATTGAAGTATTTAGCAATGTTTTCACGTTGTTTTTTGATCAATCCTCATTCACAAATCCATCAAAGTCCTCATCTTCTGTATCCGAAATGAACAGCTGGACTAGTTCTCCATGGAACACGCCAGGTTCCCGCTCGTCATTGTCAGAGTCAGTCTCGTTGCCGTGCGGCTCCTCATAAATGATGCCGGCTTTGGCGAAAGCTCGAACAACAGTGCAAGCAGACACGTTAGCCCAAGCATCCGCAATCCATTCACAAATTGTGGCGTAACTCGCCCGGCGCTGCCTCCCAGTCTTAGTAAAACTGTGTTCGCCATCTGTCATCCATCGCTCCCACGCCGTTCGCAACTTCACTTTGAACGCCCTGTTTACACCGATGTCCAGCGGTTGGAGTTCCTTCGTCAAGCCTCCCGGAATGATAGCAAGCTCCGAGTTCATTTGCTGCACTTGGTTTTTCACAGCGGCTGTGAGATGGACGCGCATGGAGTCACAGATCAACAGGGACGGTGACGCCAAACCCATGTTGTTTTGCATAATGCACATACCAGCACTATATACCAACTGGGGGCGTGTCTTTAGCGTCTTCTTTCACGCCCACACTTCCCCCTTTAACGTTCTCATACTGTCCTCTGTCACGTCCGCCTTTTCTCTATATAAGCAGCGTGTCGGCAGGAAATGCTGTCAGTCAGTCAAGCGGAGCTCATCAAAGTCACACAACAACATTTACACATTTTGGAAGTCGATGCACACATAAGGCGCACCGCATTATAAGGCGCTCCGTCCATTCTGGAGAAAATTTAAGACTTCAAGTGCGCCTTATGGTCGCGAAAATAACGGTATTACTGTTTTTACTAGGGCCGAGACCTGAGTACTGTATTTTGTTTCTCATGTTCCATGCTGTGAATGATAAAGTATTGTATTGTATGATTTTGCAACCGATGTATAAAATAAATGATTCAAATTACAAAAGAGTATTTACTTTCTACTTGATTGTTTGTGGTGTTGGCTTGTGATCCCAATCAAAGAGCAAATTTAAATTTACTGAAATTCAAACAGGATAAGAACATTTTTCTAAATGTCTGGATTATAAATTACAAAGTTTTGTAAAAATGCATGTAACAGAACAAGAAATACTAATATATGAGATGCACATTTTTATTATATCTTAATTTTGATTGTAGTACATACATTTAACCAAAGACACACATTGCAAAACCCCATCACTAGTATATCAAGAACACATGACTGGGTCTTACCTTCGCAGCGTGGAAATGGGTGGTTCCACTTGCGGTTGGCCCCATGCAGGCATGTTAGGACTGTGTGTCCGATTAAAACATAACCAGGGTAGCACTGGAAGGTTACTGATTGGCCTGCACTGTAGTCATTGTTGATGATGTCCCCATTGGGGAAAGGAAAGGGATCCTGGCAGTTTTGAAGTTGATAAGCTGCAGACAGAGACGAGAGACATGACTGCTATTGTGGAAACATGACAGAATGATTTTAAATTCACACGATTTTTAAGCATCAGGAAGTAAAGATAAGATGTTCCCAGGTAAACTAGATAAGTCGGCATACAGTCGAACACATATTAATCAACACAATGTAGGTGTAAATTTGTATTCTCATGTGTAACCTGACATAGTAGATTTTTATGCTTTCCTCACAAGTCCGGAAATGTGACTACAAAATGGCATCCGGGATTTATTCTACACACAACATTTTTCTTTGTATGGCTAATGGACTTGAAGGGGCATTCAAAAATCTATGACCCACTGAAGCTACCAGTAGTAAGTGCAGTAATATCGATGGATCTAACCTCCTCCTACACAGTCATCTGGCACATGTATGCATGGCTTGCCAGCACTTGCTTAAGGAAATGTCAGTATCACACGACTTTTTAGGGCACATCTCACTATGCATGAGTGTCATGGCAAGTCAAGTTCCTTCATTAAATGTGCCATTGACAGAGAGCAAAGGTGGCTGCTACTGGAATCCCAGTTGCTACAAAATAAAGAGAGGGGCTGGAGAGAAAAGCTGCACCTAATAGCAGAAGAACAAGCACTCAGCATCAGGTCAATACAAACATGGTGTGCAGCACTAGAAAGCATCAACAGTGCAGACTGTGTAAACAGGTCTCAGACACAATCTGTGCTGGTAGGAGGTGGATCTGAAAGGTAGGAAGGAGCTGTATATAACACATTCAAGGTGCAGGATGTGCACAAGAACAGTGTTTAGCATTATATATGCATTAAACCATCTCAAGTGAAGGTACAAGATGCCACTAAAAATTTTGTAGAACTTTTTGATCCTGACAGCTAAACAGATATTAACAAAGCTAGCTGGACATTGTAGAGATAGAACAGTAAAGAACATAAAAGCAATTGCTGACAGATGCAGAGGTCCCATGTGAAAACAACATCAAGGGAAAGGAATATGGGAGGATATGAGGCCATACAGAACTACAAGGAGCTGAAAGAGGAACTATATAGAATGTAGAAAATATAGGCCAAAGTTGTACTTGTGGTAGCAGGAGTACTTTGAGCTGTGAAACTACAGCCAAGAATGTGGCTCGAAGAGATTACAGGAACAACATTCAAAATCTCTCTGAAGAAAAGTGCACTTACAGGTACCGCGATGTCAGGGTGCCAAAACCTAAAACTGGAATCAGAGCCTCCTTAAGCCTTTTATTTGATTAAAATACCAGTATGTGAGAACTTTTCCATTGTATTTACATAGATTTTTTTGGCATCCAGCACTTATCCAACTTAATAATGATAACAATGCCTTTAATTTATAATGCACTTTACATACAAAATCTCAAAGTGCTACAATACATTTAAAAGAAACATTTTAGAAACAGTAGTAATATGTTAGAACTTAAATAACTTTGGTTTTCTGGATGTGCACACAACTGTTCAGTCTACTGAAGTGTAAACCTCCCAGACCTTGAGTGCAGAACCTGAGCTTGTATGTGATGCACAGAGGTGTAGAGGTGAAATCCTGCACCCACATTGAAAGTACCATCGTGAACCTCTGTGTGTACTGCATCCTCCCGCTAAAGAACTTTGCTGTCACACGAAAAAAGCATCTAGTGCAACTTCCACTTGAGGAAACATGTCCACATCCTCCAGAAGCAAACAGTGGGAGGAAAGTGACAAGAACAGCAGTGTTAGGGGACTTACCATCGTAAACTGGGAGTATAAAGGGAAAAATGACTGTGGGCAGGTAGATGTGAGTTAGGCCATGTGTAAGTGAGCCTTGTTCTAGCTTTGCTGGCCTACAGTGTATCTCTTGTGTCTTTGAAGTGAAGCACTTAGGGCTAAAAGTACAGCCTGCTGGACAAGATGCAAGTTTCTCACAAGGGCTTACTAACAACTCATCTCTTTTAATGATGAGAGGAAAGCCATAAGGTTTTTCGACCATGACTCATCCATGGATCAAAACTCAAAACCTCACAGAAATTTGTTTTTTCATTCTACCCTTCATTTCTTGGAGATGGGAAAGCTTTGTAGTTTGGCCACGAGGTTGGAAATGTTAATTTATTCTGAGTACTTGAGTACTTTCTTCCTAAATCATTTAACCTCTTAAGACCCAAGCTTTGGTTGGGCTTGCATTTTAGATTTCTTCTAGTTATTTGGGATGAGGAGTAACCAATAAACATAATAATCGATTTATTTTGTTATTAGTATTGATGTTGTTATTTTATTATTCTAATTATTATTTTTATTATTATCATTTTTATGAACAATATGCTCTTGTTGAAAAAATGTTCACATATTTAGATGCCGGGTCCTAGGAGGTTAAGCAACCATTGTGCTTCCTACTTTAAATGTGGAGAAACTAAACACTAGGCTCAGTGTGAATAATGGTCTGTTCTGTCAGTGTCCCCTCAGGGATCGCTTTCCACTGGAAATGTCTGCAGTAATACCTCAAGGGTTGTGGCCCTTAATGACTGCAGTTGCCGTAAAAAAAAAGAATCTTAATTAGGCAAAAAACACCCGTTAACTTGCCTTGATAGGTCAGTTTGAATCCCGGTCTGTTCTCTGAGTGGTCACTGTAGAAGTGGATGATCGTCAGGTGGGTGGTGCTCGATAAAGGGGGAGGGATCTGTGAGCCAGTAAACTGACCAATAAGGGCAGAGCTGTGCTGAGGTCCAGCCCTGACCTCGAGGAAGTCATGGTTGTCTTCCGAAGAAAAGTTTTGGAACTGAACATGGGCTCCTAGAATGCAAATGATAAAGACACCTGATATAGAACAGCATAAATATTATAACAATATATAAGAATTGAAGGACAGCTTATTTAAATACCAGACAGGATCTAGCAAGTGGCACTGAAAATAACTATTGGGAAAGTTTATATTTGTCTTACAGTGTGCATAGAGACACAGTGTCAACATAGAGACCAAGTGCAATATGTTTACATTATTACTCCGCCAAAGAATGCAAATTTGTTAAGGATTTCCGTATCATTGCGAGACAGCGGCATGGTGTCACTGTAACTATCACAGTAAGTGAAGGCTACATCAGCTGCCTGCTGACAATCACATGATTGCAGTCCTACTACTAAAAATTGTCTATTTTATTTGGTGTTTTTGTGCAGTTATTTTAATAACTTGCACCAAAGGTAAAGCTACACTTCTTTATGTTTGAGACAATTGCAATAAAAGCCATCAGAGCTTTAAAGAATCCAGTTTTGTTATCTTTTGAGTAAACTATTGCCATGCACACACAAAAATAATGATACAAGCTGTGCCCTATTCAAAGCATCAGCTACTACAGTCATCTAACTGCACACACCATGTGTCAGCCCCCCGATCGAGTATGTGGTGAATCTGTTGCTGATTTTGTGCTAAAAAAAGATGGTCTGGCTGGTGCTTCCCAACCATGCCAACACATGTACTGAAAGTGACACCTTCTTTTTAGGAATGCACCTCCATCCCATAACACTTACCATATCCAGTTGGCAAGGTGATTTGCCAGGTGCAGTCCAGGTTGCCGGGGTAGTTGCCAGGGAAACCTGGACTGAGGATGACACCACTCATCTCAGACAGCACCGCACCACAACGAGCTGACAACACAGGCACAGCAAACACACTGTTAACACATGGACACTGTGGGCTAGAGATCATCACTTTAACCTTTCTGCTTCAACAGACAGAAGGTTACATCACAGCAAAAAACACTATGTGTGCAGGATTTCCGTAAACACTGCAGTCCCTACGGCAACAAATCATTTAAAAAAATATATATTACGGTACCACTCATCTATTGACAGATTTGGACATTAAAAAAGGTTGATGCAAGCATCTCTAACAGAAATAGGTAATGCTGGACTTGATAAATAATGAATACAGGATGTCGGAACAGTGACTCTGGTGAGTCCTGACATGTCAAGGTTGAGTTTAACTGGAACTGGTTTCTGAGATCTTGCACCAAGGACTGAATTATTCAGACCTTAACGCACACATCAATGGAATCAAGGTTCCCTAATACTATTGCAGATTTTGGGAAACCTTGGCTCTCAGTTCTCTTTGTAACCAGCAGACATATTGATCCCATAGATCACTGAACCTACATCTGCCTAGAGTTTTTTTTCTTCCACTAATCTGATTTCAAGCTCATACTATCAAAAACAACAGTTATGTCACAGTTAAGAACTACACATCTCATGAATTCCAATAATTTATTTGATGAGGAATTAATATTCAGTTAATATCCCTGCAGCATGTTACTGTAACTGGATGCAGTTTAGTGTAACTATTCTGCTGCCAGACACATTCTGATGAAATGTAAAATAAGTAATAGAAATTCATGAAAAAGTTAGAACTTGGTTTAACACACATAACCACATGCTTTTGTCTTTAGACAGAGACATGCTAACATCTCTAATCTACTTGAATACATCTGCGGCTTTGCTGTAAACCTTGCACCTGCAGGACCTATTTTCTTGAACATTCATAACCCAATTCAGCCAGAATGTGTGAGTATGCTACCTATGCAAAGGGGTGGTGGGTAGTTCCATCGACGCACAGTCCCAGGCATGCAAGAAATGTGAGAATGGCCCTGAAAGTGATAATACAATGGGTAAGTTCAAGAAAAAAATGATACTTTGAGGAGGAATGTTGATACATTTTCATTAGCAAAGTGTATTTCATTTCTTCTTTCAAGAAAATATCACAGAGTAGGAAAAAAAATGGTGCAGTCTTAGCATTTTCTATGACGAGAAATTTCATTTTCTTTTCATGAAAGAATATAACAATACCCCTGGTGTGAATTTAAATAAAGTAAAAATTCACCCATTGTGGAGAAACTGCACTTTGAATTATGCTTGCTAATTGTTAAAGATAGCAGTTTGCCCCTCTGCACAGCTAGTGGTTTTTAATATTTAAAATTTAATCTGCTTCTAAAAAACAACATTTGAAATTGACCAAATTAATACCAGCAACAAGAAGCAAGTGGCACACAGTGGCTTTTTATGTGAAATCTGTATGTAAATGTAATGGTTGGTCTGTGTGGATGCTCACTACC
This sequence comes from Amphiprion ocellaris, assembly GCF_022539595.1. Taxonomy (NCBI): domain Eukaryota; kingdom Metazoa; phylum Chordata; class Actinopteri; family Pomacentridae; genus Amphiprion; species Amphiprion ocellaris. The sequence goes on from NC_072766.1 coordinate 15,540,861, forward strand.
TGTAGTGTGTAACCTGGCTCACAGCTGAATGCCACCACCTCATTCACCATATATCTGTCTCCAGATTTAATGCCATTGGCTGGTATCATTGGTTCTGGACAAGTGGTGAGACCAACCGCTGCAACAACAGACAAAAGAAACAGAAAAAAAAGAACAAAAACACAATGAGGCATTGCAGTACTGATCATGTTGTGTAATCATGTTGTTCTTTGTAAACTACTGTCATTACGTTCTATACTGAAATGACAGCAGAAAATCTTTCCCTTGCTGTTCTCTGCCATGACTTTACTGCAGGACTTGCAAGAAAGACTTTACAATTGCTTTTCCCGTCTCCCTCCTTCGCCCGTATGTGACCTTTCTCTTGACTTGAACAAGTAATTTACAACACACCATTGGAGCACGCACACCAGTTTACCTAATTTCCTAAAATGACACTGTCTCTAAGTTTTTCCACACAATTACAGAGAGACCTGACGAAAAACTACTTCACCAGATTACCTCACAAGTTTTCTAATGCCTTTTTCTTATACGCAAGAGCTCATTTTTTTAAATTGACAGGTAGTACAATGAAAAAGCGTGTACACTGTCAGGGTTTTAAAGCAGCTTCTGAAATGTGCTTAAAAATATTTGAAGGTAACACAATGACTTTGGTTATTTATTCCCAACACAATAAAGGTTAAACACATCCTTAATAAGTTTGACAGCAGCGGGCCCTTTATCAAATAGCATCAGTGGGGGTGTATCTGTGTGTTCATTTGTATGTGCGTGTGTATGTTAGTGTGTGGAAACTTCCGCAGGAGACTGCCCCAGAGCAGTTACCATGGCAACACAGGGGTGGAAGAGGGATAGAGAGTGAAGGAAGGGGAGACAGAGGAGCGAATGTTTGTGTGTGTGTGTGTGTGTGTGTGTGTGTGCGTCTGCTTGTGTGTCTTGTTGGTTCATTATCTACCTTCCTACCAACAAAACGTTGTGATCCCACTGAGCTCACACACACGTCCAGGTGGCTCTGCCCCACTGAATGACATTTGTGAGTGTGTGCACATGAGTGACTCTTTCCACGAGAGCGCGCTTACAGATGGGGATGAAGGAGACTTTTTTCTTTTGACGGAGTATAAGTGAAAAAGCTGCACGAGATTGTACACAGACACACACACACACACACACACACACACACACACACACACACACACACACACACACACACAGGAGGAGTGTATTATTAGGCAGAGCATCAGCAGGCTGTCATGACAACTGATCAATGAAACTATTCCATTTGGCTGACCATCCTTCTCTCTCTCTGTGTGCTAGCACACTGTTCCCTCTCTTCCTGGGCTATGAGAGAGCAGTAATGCTCAGTAAAATGCTGACAGTACCACAAACCACCCCACTAGAGCCACTAGACTACAACGAGACAGTGTCAGCATTTAAGTCTAACTGACTGGATTTACTATACTTCTGTTTCAGTTTATGTGAGGACAGACAAGGGAGAGAGATGTCTCACTGTGCCTTTTAGAAGAAAGGCCCTTCAGTCAGCCTAAAATGATAAGAGCATCATCATCACAATCATTCACAAGGTCTACTCACACACATTACCACATTAGCTGGCTACCACATTAGCCGGAAAAAATACTCTAAAAACATGTGAAAATGACGTGCTATTTTTAGGCGCGAGGGTTTGTTTTTTCGTGTTTGTAGCAGGAAAGAAACACAGCGGAAAACAGAAGCCAGTGCGGTGAAAGATCAGTGCACAACAGATAATAGAGTGTTTGCAAGGAGGATCAGAATGAAGAATCATCTGAGGGCAAATAGTAATTTTGGCGTGCCTGCTCTTGTCACCTATCGAATGGGTAAGTTGAATGATCTCTGCAAAACTTTGTGTTTAATGAAAAAAGTTGAAAGCACGCTTTGTGGTGAGGCCTCCTGTTCCGAACCTCGAGTGTAAACCTGGAACAAATTCTGCTACAGATTAAAGTGTTGGCACTCATTTTGAGATAAGCAAAACTACCGTCTGAGACCTGCAGGAGCTCCTGGGGTGAAGTAATGTATAATTTTTTTTTCCAAGGTGATCTTGTGGAAATGGGAAAAAAATAAATCCATTCTTTCTGGCGAACAATATGAAACAGCATGCACTATGATGATTTTGCTACACAAGAGAAAACATTGGACTTAAATCAAGAAATGTAGATAGATGTTTATAATAATACAGAGGGTATAGAAGATCTCTGTGCTTTCTTTGTTCCTCTGCAAGCAGCGCTTTAAAATGTACCCTCTGTGTGCATTTGCTAGTAAAAGGTATGTTGAAAAGCTTGAAGTTGCTACATTCACTAGTACACTGAAGCTAAAACATAGACACAATATACTGCCCCTAAAAGTGACCAGTCTTCCTGGTTTTCATTCATAGTGACGGGACACCAAAACACACAGAGCTGAAAAAAGAAAAAAAAAGTCTATCTAGCCACAAACGTGTACATACACCTACACACACACACACACACACACGCAAATCTACACACAGAGTAATGTGCGTACACACACACACTAAAACTCTCACACAAACTCACAAACGGGGACATGTTCATTGATCTAGAAGTGATTCTAAGCTAAAACAACTACAAAGGCCTGAAAAGCACAACCGTGTCCTGACAGGTGTGTAACTGCATGATGTTAATATCTGTGCCTATACCTTTTTCTGTGTACATACTCACATGTGTATTTCCCTTCATTTTAGACTCATGTGCATGTATGACACAGGCAAAACCACGTTGGTTATGTGTATGTGTCTGTGTGATTCTGTTTACATCCCTCTAGGTATGTGTTATGTGTGTGTGTTTCCATGTGGGCCTCAGTATGTGTGTATGCTCTCAGGCAGTACCAGTTCAGGTCACTGACTTGTTATTTGATGTCGAAGTTTTGGCTGCAATGGTGTGTGTATGTGTGTGTATGTGTGTGTGCATTTTGAGTTTCTGGTAAAAAGAGACCTTAGAAAAACTCCTTGGTTATAAGCAAGGGTGACCTTTTTTGTAAATCCAACAGCCCACCACTCTGTTTATCTATCTTTTTATGTTAAAAGCTTGTACTTACTCTTGTATTCTAGGTGAAAGCCTGCTGCCACCACACTAATGTCACTTTGAAAGTGCAGAAGGAGCTGGTTGGATGTTGAGTTGAGAAGAGCAGGAGCTGTTGTTCCTGTAAAAGATGATAAATAATAACATGACAGAGGCAATCGATGAGTTTTTCTCATCCAGTTTGCAAAATGGTTAAAGTTTAATATTCATAGTGGTTATAGTCATAGCATTTTGGAGGCTCACATTGACCAGATGATAAAAATAAAAATTAAGTCATATAACAAAAGCATTGAAGTTTTTGTTACACAACACCGTACATACAAGAACAATTAATAAAAGAAAAATATGGTGTTGCTTTTTCAGTAAGTGAGTTTTGAACTACATCTTGTTTAAATTTTTCAGAGCAGCTGGGAAATTATGTGTGGTGAAGGTGAACAACCTTTCACCCTCCGTGGACAGCTAGCATTTTAGTGTCCTTATGTGAAGCAGCTCTTATCTGCCTCAGTGAAGCTGCTCAGTGGTCAACACCAGATCTCTGTGGTTATAGTGGGCAGCTCCCTGGTGTGCGTTCTTTCGAAGGGCACAGTCATTTGTGTGTGTGTGTGTGTGTGGGTGCAAATGTGTGTGTGTGCTGCCCTGTGGGCGGCATGTTTCATGTGTGATAGCTGTGTGACAGGTATGTGCTCAGGGCAGGTCACAGGGGAAACTCCGCAGGGAAATTGTAAAAGGTTAGATCATTCTTTATCCCTGCCTGTCTTCGCCCTCTCCCTCTTTCTTTCTTCTTCTCCTCCCATCCTCAATCTCGTGGTGAAACTCTTCTCAGCGACGGCTTCGAATTTGAAAAACTGTATGTCTTAAAAACATTTATTCTTTATTTGAGATATATATCATATTTTTTTGGTATTACAACTCATCCATCATTGCTCTCCAGTGTATGCTGTATGTCTGTGTATCTATGGCTTAAGACCTGTCATCTCTAATTCATCATGGATCTTGTGCATATGTGTCTTTGTTTGTGTGCATTTGTCTGTCAATCTATGTGTGGGCGTTTGTGCATCTACAGTTTACTAGCCGTCGTATCTCATCCATCATAGAGCTTCATAGTGTTTGTGTGCATGTGGAGTTTAGTTGTACTGCAGTTTATGCAATTCTGTGAATGTGTGAACATCTTGTCATACCAGAAAATGACCCTAATTTAGGAGCTGTCATGTCTCCTCCATCGTAGATCTCCAGAGAGTCCCAGTTGTGCTCAGTAGCAAACGTCATTACTTGTATCTAAACAGCAAACAATAAAAATAAATGAACATGACAGCTTATGACAGCATGTGCATCCTTCATAAGTACTGTATACACAACACACCATTTATGTTTTAATAAAAGTGCATTTCGGTACCTGAATCCCAGCCCCTTCACTGACATGGATCCTCCACAGACAGTTGAGGCTGTTTGGGTAGGGCTCAGGATAACCAGGAGACAGTATTGTGCCACGACGTTCAGTCAAATTGCCGCTGCAGGGAACTAGGATGAAGACATAAAATATGGATTTCTTGGCAAGATTTATTAACTAAATAGCTAACAGATAGGACAGGATGTTGGATTAAGGCTGGGCATGCCCGGAGACAAACAATATGGTATTCAAATTACCACTGCAGGGAGTCAGAGAGAGGAAGCATGTTAACAAACATTATTTATGGTATAAACTGAGGTGACAGTTGAAGCTGCTTGCAAAATGCTAACTCTCAGCAGAGAGAGGTTTCATACAGGCATACAATTAGTGTGTCAGAATTAATGTCAAAATCCCAATTCTCAATCACTCTCATGAAATAGTACAGAGTGGAAAAGACAAATTATTTAAGGCCTTTTTTTTACATCCGTTTTCTCCTCTGTACTTGTGCTTTTGCAAAACTGAAATATCCCGAGCCAAGTATTAGTTATATTATATATAAGTTAAGATATAAATATCCCAGAATGCATTTCATGCCAAAGAGTGTTGATAGCAGAGATTCTGAGCCAAATTCAGTTCTGTGGTTTTCATCCCTTCTTTTTTTTTTAACCACTTTATTAATTAATGATACTTTTTTTCAGGCAAGAAAGTCATTTAGAGTTACAGTTATCCAGATATGCAATAAATACCTATTAAAATCTACATCCAGCATGCAGTTCCTCAGATCTCTTTTTTTTTTTCATGAAGATGTGAGGAGCTGTGTGCTGGGTGATCGCCCAGTCATCTTGGCAGCTCCCAGCCTGCTCTCGAGATGACCAGCTCTGTAATGTCCATCCTCATGCTGGGGGGAAAAGCCTTATCTCAGCAAGCCCTTTGGCCATTTACTGTTGTCATGCAGCATTTAGATATATGACGTAACTCTATCTGGAAGATAAGATTCGGTGTTAGAGTTGAAATATATTTTTTCCTGCCAGCGTGTCTGAACATTAAGTTTGACTCTGTGGCGTTTGGGGTTGTTATATGTACAGATATCTCTGCATGACAATAAAAATCAATACATTTATAGAAATGACAATGAACTGAGGCTATGTAATACATAGTAATTTTGCAATTTATTTTTCAAAAAAACCCTGAGTTTTAACTAATTGGTCTCAGTGCAGTTGTGCAGAAGAGTAATCACCACAGTGGAAAAGAACTGATGTTATCTGCGTTTCCAATTACGAATGAATTCCCTTTGCTTTGGAGCTGCAAAAGTTAGCTGGTTAGATTCTTCATGCATTTCGGGGTCATTGACCTCACCTATACAGGTTGGTGTTGTCGCATTCCACTGTGCGAGAGCACCTGGTACAGACTGGCACCGAATTGCACTGGATCCTTTCAGTAAATAGCCTGGACTGCACTCGAATCGAACGACAGAACCTGCTGAGAACTCTGAACCGATCCGTCTTCCATACCGAGGCTCTGGCACTGAACTGCACTGACTGTCACTGGTTCGAGGCACAGCTGGAATCATGGCAGAAATTAAATAACACAAGAAGAAAAAGGAAAGAAAAACAGGAACAATTCAGCAAAAAGAATTTGATCTTTAAGTTACACTGAATATAGCCTATTGTGCAGAAGTGTATGTATGTGAGAGAGAAAGAAAGACAGAGTCAAAAACAATGAGTTACCTTGATAGACGAAGTGAAAGCCTCTAGCTGACTGACCACTCTTAGCATTGAACCGAAGCATGATCTGATTGGAAGTTGCCAGTGGCAGTGTCTCACCTGGGACAAACAATTACACACAAATACACGTGCACACTCAGATATAATAATTATGAACTAAATGCTAAAAACAACTTAACCTTTTCTCCTGAAATCACACAGCAATTCTCTCCCTCTCTTCCTCCCTTTTTTTTGGTGAAGAAAACACCAGCAGCAACAACCTGTAGATCCATGTGAACACACATATGCACAAGCAAACAATACAAGAACTGCTCCACAAGCACAAACCATACATTTAACTTTATAGTGAACGTCCACAGAGTTGGCACTGGCTTAAATTCATAATGTAGCATTTAGCAGAGTTTTTACTTCATTTTCCTCTTGTGGTAAAATGTGGGCCTCACAAGAACGAAAATGCAATAACAAACACACACACACACGCACATACACGCACACACGCATGCAGGCACGCACGCACACACACACACACACACACAAGCTCACTGGCACATAGAAACAAAGATTTATGTGCACACATATACACAGGCAAACGAAGTAACAATGATAAATGAGAAAAACATGGCCTGGTGTGGCTGACATTTAGAACCATCATTAGCTGCACTGGTGTGTGTGTGTGTGTGTGTGTGTGTGTGTGTGTGTGTGTGTGTGTGTGTGTGTGTGTGTGTGTGTGTGTGTGTGTGTGTGTGTGTGTGTGTGTATGTGTGTGTTTGTATGTGTAAGTTTGGTACGAGTGTATGTGTGCTAATATGTTTGTGTGTCTGGATAATCAGTTAGTTAGGTGGAACAATGTGCTACAAAGCTGTTTGCCCAAGTGAGTGTGTGTGTGTGTGTGTGTGTGTGTGTGTGTGTGTGTGTGTATGTGTGTGTATGTGTGTGTGTGTATGTGTGTGTGTGTGTGTGTGTGTCTGTGTCTGTGGGTAATGACGCAGATAACATTATTTTGTAAACGCCTGGTGTGTTTCCGTCTATTTTAGCCCAGAGGGGAAAATTCAAACTCAAATGAACTTTAAGGAATAAGCCACCCATTCTACACAGTATAAACTGGCCTGTTTCCCATGAACTAACTTAGATGGATAGTAGTTGGGAAGAAAAAGGAATTGCTTAATGAGCAGCTACATCTAGCCAACAAAAACTGTCATGTCGTGTGTTGAATTAGGCTCACTCAAACATTCAGGTATTTAAAAAAAGCGCATAAAAGCACAAATCTAAGCTGCAGTGTAAAAATAAATATAACTTGTCTGGGGGACTCCCATATCTGTCTACATGTGTTTGTGTTTTCTCTGTTTGACTGATGTTAATATCATCTAGTTCTGTAGTACTGACTAGGCAGGTGTAGTCTTATCCTTTATTAAACAGTTTCATTTTTCTCACCCATAATTCTACAAGCATAAAACGGAACCAACATAACAGAGAAAATATTTAAAAAGCCCCAATTTCTACAGAAAGAAACAAAATGTCAATTCCAGGGGGATTTCCCTGCAGCATGCCCCCTGGCCATGATACATGAAACTCGCACTAAAGTAAAACTCTGAGGCAATGGCATCACATTTTGCCAGCAACTATGTTAATCAATATTTCTACAGATTTCATTCTTCTTACTGTGTCATCTACACCAATTTTTTCGCATTTTTCACTTCCCATCCATACTGAGCGTTCCACTGTGCAGTGACTCAAAATGCTGTTGGGAGGACTCAAAGTTGTGGGATAAGGAAACCCATGGAGGATTGTGTTAAGGAGTATCAGCGCTACCGTATGTTGTATGGGCCCAGTGAGACGCTTTTCCACTGCTGATTTCCTCTTGTAAAGATAACCCATAATGGATTTTCACCAAATACATCATTGTCAGATAAATTGTGATAACGACCACTGGTGCTGTGTTCTACAGCCCCCCAGAGCTGCTTTCTTACAGACAATTTGGTGTTTTTCTCTTTCAAGGATGTGCTCAGGGGTGCAAAATAAGGAAAATAGGGGAAACACATTAGGACTGGATGGCAGCTTTTAAAAAACATGTCAATCTTAGTCACAGTAAGTAGAAAAAAACAATCAAGCAACCATTTCCTTGATGACAGCATAACCGAAAAGCTAACCCTACCCCGTGTCTGACAGCAGGCTCACCTGAGTGTGACCCAGCCAGGGAACTGAGCAATCGGGCATTGTCATTGGCTCCATCAAACAGCTCCACTGAGTCATTCATTGCTGTCTGGAAAACAGCAAACTGACCAAAAACCACTGAAAACAAATGCCAGAGAAATAGACAAAGATAGAAGTTAGCCATTGAGTTGGTGCATTCATTTTAACATTCATTACAAACTTGTACAAACTTACCAAACTGTGGGGAAACTGTGATATAATAGGAGCAAGCCTGTCTTGTAGTGTAGTTTAAAGGATAGTTTGGAGACAAAACAACTCCCTCAGATCCACCATACTGTCCCCCACATGGAGCTGTAGACAGAAACAGGATATTGTTAATTAGTTTTCTTTTTTCTTATGTGTTTCTATAGTACGTATTTTCCAGGGAGAAGATTTATTAAGAAACCTTTTTGTAACTAGACACATGAATATTATTTATCAAACAGACTGGAAGGACATTGTGCCTATTTACTAAGGTGCATCTTCTGTGAAATCAGTGTCACTCTCTTCTGTATGCATTTGTACTTAACGGATTGTGCAAATGACAGGATCACGTAAGGTTGTCTCTCTCAAACTTAATTATCAATTAATCACTTCTAAAGAGCAGGTGGGGATTTGTGGGAATTGTTGAGATTGCAATGGGAAGACACTGAATTTAATTAAACCTGAGTATTTTCTTTAGACATCTAAGCAGGCAGTGATTTGAAGGTGAGCAGGAAAACAATGCTGAATTAATTCCAAAATAAAAGTACCAAATTACCACATTAGAATAACACCAAAACAAAGAGCATTCTGAGTTAACTGAACTCACACTGATGAGCTACTACTACCTTTTTGTGATTGCACCTTTTTTGACAGCTACGAATGTGCAAATATGCTGCGGTTATCTGGGAATTTAAGGAGCTGTATCCTTTAGCTGTGCAACTGTAAAGGTAGCTAGATACTGAAAGGACAGAATATATGCCAAAACTGATTAAATATTTATTAATTTCTCTTCAATGTACAGCGGTGGAAAAAAGTTTTTAGACAGCCCATGCATTTGGAAATATTGCACTAAGAATCACTCCTAGGACTTCAAGTGCAATTTCTTTTAGTACAGTCACAGTCAGAATACTAAACAAATCCAAAAAAGCCATTAAAAACTTAAAATTGATTGGTTCCATAGAAATACATATGAAACTTTGAATATTGGATTATTTTGGTACCAGTAATCCACTAATGAATGTCGTGCTTTTCATTAAAAGACACCATTTTTGTTGCCATGCTTCATGTCTATATAAAGCCAGCACATTTGAAAGTTCTTCAGAGACAAAAATGGCTAAAACGAGGAACCTAACGCAGGAAAGAAAACACACCTGAAGATACAGATTCTCAGTCAGGAAGGATACAGCTGCCACTAGATAGCTAGGAAGTGTAGATGCAGTCCTTCAGCAGTTTGATACACTCCGCAGAAATACAGACGAACCAACAGATTGGAAGAGAAACCAAGATCTGGGCATCCAAGGGTTTCTCCAGCAAGAAATGATCACATCCTGATCCGCATGTGCAGGGAAAACCACAGAATGACATCACAGGAGCTTCAGTAGCAGTAATCAAAGCAAACTGGTGTCCAATGTTCCACCCACACTGTATGTGGCCGACTTTTAGATCATGGCTTAAGGTCCTACAGGGCTGTCAAGAAGCCCCTGATCAATGACAGACAGAAGACAGCCCGGCATCGTTGGACCAAAGCACACAACAACTGGACAGCCAGGAATTGGAAGAAAATTCTGTGGTCAGATGAGTCCAGTTTTCACCTTTATCTTCCTCCTGCTAATGCGAGGGTACACAGAAAGCCAGGCAAAGTATTATCTCCAGCATGTACAGAACCTACTGTCATGCATGGTGGAAGCAGTATCATGGTTCGGGGATGCATGAGTGCTGCACGCAATAAACCAGACGCCAGTCAAAAGCTCAGCAGTTAATATTGCTACCTTAGTGCCAACCACTGAACAGAACAGTTTAAATGAATTTAAAAATGGAAACTGTAAAAACATCAATGTAAAATGTAAATTGTCCATTGACATGAATGTGACAGTGAACAGTTGTCTTCTGATAGGTGTTAGTCCCAAGACAGACCTGAAACCTGCTCTCTCACCCAGCGCATACTGTTGACATTCAGTTCATATTTGAGGGAGTGTACACTCATACCGCACTGCAGCAATTTCTAAATCTCGTCCCCCCCCCCTTTTTTTTTTTTTTTTTTTTTAATCACATGGACTTTTTCATTAAATCTCCAGACCGGCAGGATAAATCCAGGTGGAGAAAGTGAAAGAAAGACTTGCCTCTTTCGCATTATTATCACTGAGCAAAGCCTTTAACCCTCAGCTGCTCCAGTGGAACTTCTCTGTGGCCAGCAGATCAAAACTGGATTTTCTGGGCAGCTTCCAGGTGTGAACATGTGCAGCTATGCGAGTGTGATCACGGCACTACTGAAAAAGCAAGCTGGGCTCACCTGAATAAATAAAGGTTAAAATAAGTAAATAATATTCGACTTATTACAAAAGCCCTCAGATATCAACATACACTTGGCATCTTCCCTAGTGACGCCCTGCCGGGCCTGAACTCTGGCATAGGTGTATTTAACGTTTGTTTCCATCCAAGTGTGATTATTTGAACTGAAGTCAGGTGACTGAACTGGCAAGAGAAGCATTTTGCTCTGCTTCATAATAAAATATGCCCTGAGTGTATGTAAGGATCCCTGTCCTGCTGCACTATCCTAAAATCAGAATACTACAAGTATAACGAGGGTAATGTTGTTCACTAAATATGGACGTCAACACCTTTAAGGTTGAAGGCCAGCTTTTTAACCTCAGTGCCATGGTTCCACTTAAATCAGTTTGCAGGATACAAAGACAAAACAAGACATACACAGACACACATACACAAATTTGTGTCCTATCACTAGATTGTAGCTACTGTTGTAGAACTATGGTAACAATACAACACACAACATTTTTGGCATTGGTGCCCACACAGTTACATCCGCTTTCTTGCTTCAATTATTCAGAGACATCATGTTGCAATGAAGCATTCACATTTTAATCGTATCTCTTTTTCATTTTTTTTATTTGCTGCTGGGAGTTCTGCCCATTGCACTCAAAGCTGGCGAGCATATCACTACCCTAATCTGTTATTCTTATGTATTTTTCCAAAAAGAAGAAAAAATATCCAACTAAGTGCATTTGGCTTAAAAGTTGTTTAGTTTAGCAGAAAATTCATGTCCCCAAATATCATTTAGACCCTTGTGACTCCACAGCTTTGTTATATAATTTGGAAGTATAGTGCTTTTGATTTCTATCTGTGCAGGCATATTTGTTTGTGAGTAGAAAAATTATATTCACAAAGGTACCATGGGTTGGGATTTTTTTTTTTTATGAACCCTTCTTACTTAACTCCCTGTTTAATTTAGAAAACATTTTACCTGATGTATCCTGCTGTCAGTGTTAGTCTAATTGTGTAATTATTCAATTAGTCCCTTCACATACGTACCTCCAGCGCTCTACCATCTATTTGCCAGATTATCTTTCTGTTCCCTGTAGACTATGTTTGCAGTGATTTCTTGTGTTGCTCTGTTTCCAGTGTATTTCCTGGTATATGACCTTTTGACTGTTTTCCTGGATTTTTGCTTGTTTTCCTAAAGACAAGAGGTAAAAAGTATACTTTTTACCTCTTATCTGCTCCCAGTCTCTCTTGTTTACTGTGTTGGTGGATATCTGCATCTGTGTTTTTGCCTGTTCTTAGTTTTTGACCTTTTGTCTGTACCACATCTGCTTTGCTGAATGCCTCTACAAGTATGACCTCATGCCTGTTTTTAAAGTTTTGGAAGGTGGACTTCAACCTGCCTCTGGTGTCCTGTGTCATGGTAAACATCACACTACAGATCCAGATCGCAGAGCAGAGAAAAAGGCTTATTTTTACATTTTTTATCTTATAATTCTCTATAAAGAATTAATTGAATATATTTCAAAAGAGAGGTGAGGTTTCTGTTTGCCAGATGGCAGACTGTGGGTGGCTAAGGGGAAAAAAAAAAAAAAAAAAAAAACTTTTACCTGTAAACAACCAAATCCCGTGGCAATTTAAAGCATACTACAGTAATATTTGGCCACTACATGTATCACACTAGTCCCTTTCCAGTCATTGATTTAACCTGTAAAAACTCATTAGAGTTACATATTTGAAAGTTTTTTCACTGAAAGTAAACTAATCATGCCTCAACAAGGCTTAGGAGTAACTCTACACAGTATTGTTTCCTCTAGAATGTGTACTACCATGGTGTCCCTGTCTCACTCTCCCTGCAGCTTAAGCATTCCGGCTCACCTGTGACCCTGGTCAAACACTGTGAAACTACATGTCAAGTTGGAATATTGGAGTAATTCCGCCATAAGTGTCCAGTGGAAACCCAATTCTGAAGTTGAATAATAATATTGAAAGCAAGGTGACTGCATTAGTCACTTAGGATTGCTAGGTAAAAAAATCCTGTCTATCTGATGGTACGTGTCCACAGGGGCGTTTTTTCCTTCATAAAAATGCTCCGCATCTCAACGTTGCCCGCTTGGTGGGCCACTAGGTGGTCAAATGACAGCCCTTCAGACCTTCAGCCCAGTAGAAGCATCGGACCAACATAGTGGCTCAGTCGCAAACTTTCTCTTTTATTACAAAAACAGTTCAGCAAAAAGTACTTCTGAAAGCATTTGAGTCGAGAAATAAACTGTGCAGTTGCTGAATCTGTCCTCATTTTAGTTCAACAACAGCTACTTTAGACATTTTATGAAGGTTTCACGAGGCATCGGATCTCCACTCCCTGTACCGAATTTGCATAAGGTAGAAGTCAAGTCTACTTTATGCAAATGAGCTCCGACGTGCCACAATGCAACCAGCCGGCAACACGATGCCTTTCACATAGACAATGAATAAGATGCGAGAAATTGACGGGATCCTGTGGACACATACTATGAATCCGTGCTTTTAAGACGGACATCAGTAAACTGCAGTTTCAGAGAAACACTCAACCATGGCCATGACTGCTTATTTCACTCATAATGTGTCTTTCAGCATATAAATAACACCATTAGCAAGGTGAAAAAAACCTTGACTTTCACCGGAGGGGGGTCTTTAAAAACTTTAATCACAACGTGGGAAAGTAGCGGCACATGTTTCTTTACAACCAAGACAGAAGTTCTACAGCACCCTCTTCAGAGTAGTTAATTCCTCTTGACAATAACCCAGCAGGATAAAAACTTCAGCGACTGAGTTTATGCCGTGCTGAGCTAGAGCACAGTGTGGGATTTCCTGTATCAGCGTAATGCAATTTCAAAAAGCCTATTAATCCATACTACGAATGCACGACCCAAGAGAAACAGACCTAACAGTAGCTTGATCCATCTTCAGCACCCCCAAGAGAGTTAAAAGCTCAGTGCGAACAGGGTGTGAGCACATTTATAGTGCAGGTTAGACCACCAGAGGTCAATGACATTTGTGTAAGTGTGTCTGAATGTGTGTGTAGAAAACAATGGCAACAAGCACATCTGTCAATGTCATCTTCCCCAACACACACCGCCAGCCTCGCTGTGTGCTCTTATCCCCTCTTTCCACACCTTATCTGGCCTTTACTCTTCTTGACTTGTTTTCGTTGCTATAGTGTGCACCTCTGGGTCTCAGTCCCAGTGTCCACCCACAGTATCAGCTGTGATACCTAACAGACCGTAATTGTCATCACCTCTGTGGTCGCTGAAAATGTGAGAGCATGTGGGTGTAAAGGTCGAAAGTGCTGCATGAAAAATGGGACAGCACTTTATGAATTAATATGCTGCCGGGGTCAGAGGTCTGTCTGTGGCACTGAGATGTGACGATGTGATTTTATGGGCAGTTTCATAAAAATGACGCTTGCTCATGTTTAAAATATGGTGTGATATTAGCCTACACGTTCTTAGTTATTCGCTCAGTCCATGTTTTTTTTCTTTCTTTTTCTTTTGGAGGATTTTGAGCATCCCCTTGAAGATCCCCTTGAGGGTAATTCCCTCAAGCAAAGACTTCAGCATCTCAGTCTTGTGGAAACTGTGTATAAAGGGCTCAAAAAGTCCACTAGAGAGCCCTCAAGCACTTTCCGATTTCACAGTGGGACAGCCCTGAGCCCCTGAGGACTTATCTGTAACATATGTCAAATTCTATGAGACCGTGAGTGTGCACATTAAGACTGGGCCCATATTCTTAGCTAAAGCTTGCTCAGTAAAACCGATTTACATGCCAAGAAAAAAAAAATACAGCAAAACTTTGTTTCTACTTCTTTGCTCGACAGCTGTTCTCCCACCCACTCATCCTCCTCCTCCCCGGTCTTATCCCTCTCTATTTTCTTCCTGTTTCCTAAAGCGTCATAGTAATCACCCTGATTCTTTTGTTTCTTCCTGAACCTGCGCACTGATATTGATTGATATTTTTTGCATTGATTTTTGTTGTGCTGTTGCATTCAAACCCTCAGGTCTAGAGGTCTTGTCTTGATCTACCCACAATCCCCCAGTGGTGCTGCTCTAGGCTCAGGTGTCAGCCTTATCAAAAGCCTTCACACACACATGCTTTGATCACTCACACCCTCTCTCTCTCTCATACACACACAGATACAAATACATGCAAAAAATGCGATGCAAGTCACTCTCTTTCTCTCACACATCCATGCGCTTTGATCATCCCCACACACACACACACACACACACACACACACACACACACACACACTCACACACAACACTTTTTGTAGTCCTACCTCTCACTGTCTGCGTCTCATTTTCCTTTTCCTCTCGCAGAAATGCACACACACAGCAGGGCTTAAAGTGGCAGTAAGAGTGCAGAGAAAGATTTCTAAAATGTCCTAAACTTTAAAAGTTACGTTGCAGTTCTTCTAGGAGTTTTCTGGAAACTAACACACAATAGAATCCATTTATTTTCATCATGAAACACAATGAGAACAAAATTGAAGAAGAAAATTGAGGAAAATAGTAAAATGAATTACTGCAATATGTTTATGCGCAGGCTTTTTTCATAGAAACTGCACCATGAGGAAGATTTAAAACTCTACAACTGCTATTTATAACACCTCTTACCATTTTCTGGATTTCGTGTGTGTCTGTGTACTTGAGTACAAAGGGGCTACAACATGAACGATCTGTATGCAGGAGCAGATTGAGTATTTCCTACTTCAGCAGCCAGACTGCTCATGTTCCACCTTGAAGTTTTACACATGAAAATATACTTGTGAATTGTGAATAATGTTTCCATATGGTATTTTACAGCCTGTGGATGCAACTTGCAATGTGTTCTGGCCCAAGATTGAAAAGAGTCAACAAGCATGTCCTCTGCACACCAGCAGCATTGGCAGGAAAAGAAATCCTAAATCTCAGACGTACCTAAACCAGTCAGCCTAAACAAATACAAGCTGGGTAAAATGCACTGAGGTAGGTGCACCTAGATACAACACTAATTGTACCGCATTCTCACAAAAAGAAACATTTTTTCATTCCCTTATTGATTTTGCTTATTTCCTCTCTACCATATGTTTTGATTAAACCCTACCAGAAATGTTAGGATTATGCCACAAGAAGGCCTTTAATGTTACATATATGTAAAGGAGGTGTTGATTGTCATTAAAGGGCCCCTATAGAGTTTTCTTGTAAACACATAAAGGTTATCTTTATACTCTATGTTCTCTACCAAAGAGCAGTATCTCGTGTATCCTTGAGGTCTAACAAACATGTTGGCCTTCCCTTCTTTATAAGTCATTTGAAAAGCAGATTTTTAAAGTGCTTTCAGTTCATCACTGTTTACAGCTATGTTTACTAGCTTGCAGTCTTTTTTCCTTCAGTGCCTCTGAATGTACACTACTGCATATCTTATCAAGTTACCGCCACATTTTCAGTAAAATTGTGCAACACCATTGGTTAGACTGTATCACGTCACCTGCATGTTGTGTGGTAGATGAACAAGTTAAAGAAAACTGGGACCCACTTGCCATAAAACTTCATAGAAACCTTTATAGGTAGCAAAACAGCAAATGAAATTCATCAAAAATAAATAAAACCAGCGTATATATTAAAGCAGAATTGTGAGTATATCTTTGTTGCTGCGCTAAAGGAGTTAGTGGTGTGAAACTATATTAATGTGATGATGGAAATGAAGCATTTTACAGCTTCCCTGACCTACTGTCGCTTACAACGGAAACAACAGAAATCCTCAAAATACACAAGAGCATCCATCGTAGCTACTGGTTCTTTGGTCAAAAATGCAGTGCAGAAAATGATTTCAGTCTGGTTAATCAAATAAAATAATTCCAGATTACAAATACAACATACAAACTTTCTTTTGATCTTCATTATTAGAACAGAGACATCAGGCCATAGTGTTATGAGTAAATAGCAAAAATCCCAAACAAAAACACACACTCAGAAAATGGATATAATGAAACATTTATAGTAGACTGTAAAAGTGAATATCAGTATTCGCAGGTAAAGAAAAGCATGTGTGCCCTCGAGTGTAAGCGAAGAAAGACTATAACCCCTTAGTTTTAATAACCAGTCAGACCTCATTTGGCAGCAGTAACCTCAAACTGTGTTTCTGGACCAGCAGTTCAAGAGGAAATTCTTCCTCACAGAACTATTTCAGCTTAACCATACTCTTAGGATGTCTAGTGTCAGTGCCTCTATGTGGACGTCATTCCACAGCATATCTATTGGGTTAAGGGCTGGGATCTAAGTGGGTCACTGCAAAGGGCAGATTTTCTTTGTTTCAAGTCATTCTGTCGTCCATTTACTTCCATGTTTAAGGTCATTGTGTTGCTGCATTGCCCAACTTCTACAGAGCTTCAGCTGGTGAACAGCCACTCTGACATTATCCTGTAAGATTCCTTGACAAACCCGGGAGTTCATTTCCACCTCAGTGCTAGTTAGCTTTCCCGGACCAGAGGTGGCAAAGCAGCCCCAGATTAAGATGCCTTCTACACCGTGCTTTGACTATCATACAGTATGTAGTGTTGCATGTTTTTCCCAATCAAGTTACCCTTAGTTTCATCAGTCCTCAATAAACAAACAAACAAGCAAAAAAAGACAAAATATGTTTCTGTGAATTCCATTTCTTTTAGCTCCTGAGTCAAATTAGTTTTGTTATTATGTTGTTAGTTACAATGGATTGTGTTTGTCTGACTACATTTTATGACAAATGTATACAAACCTCCAAAAATAACACAATTTCTGAAGGGTTCACTTACTTTTTCATGGCTCCATACTGTACTGTACTTGGCGTGCCTGTACGTGTGTGTGTGTGTGTGTGCGTGTGTGTGTGTGTGTGTGTGTGTGTGTGTGTGTGTGTGTGTGTGTGTGAACACTGCCTCTAGGCGGCACTCTATAATAGCTATGTCTCTCTCTCTCTCTCTCTCTCTCTCTCACTTTACCACCCTGTGTCTCTTTTCCTCTCTTACGCACACACACACACACACACACACACACACACACACACACACACACACACACACACACACACACACACACACACACACAACCCTATCAACAGTCACGGAGAATTCCTTCTTTCTCACACCAGCTCTTAGTTACCATGGAAACCAATAAAAGAGCGGTTTGAGATGGGAGGTGTTTGTGTGTGTGTGTGTGTGTGTGTGTGTGTGTGTGTGTGTGTGTGTGTGAGAGAGAGAGTGGGAGAGCAAGAAGGGGTGAGAGAGCCAGAAAGAAATGGTAAGAGAAAAATATAGAGTAAATCAGACACAGACAGAGGAGGTGGGAGGAAGGTAAAATAAGAGAGAGAGGAAGAGGATGAAAAAAATCAGAAAGAGAGAGAGAAAAGGAGAGAGAGAAATAGGTGAGTGAGAAGTTACAGAGAAAAGGAAAAGGGAAGGAGGAGAAAGAAGAACGTGCGAGAGGGGATGAAAGGGAGAAAGAGAGGAGACGGAGAGAGTGTAAGTGGAGATGTATTATTTAAAGAGGTCTCACCCTGTCTAATGAGTTTGGTCTAAAAGCCCCAGGAGCTGCCCAAAGATAGAGACAGACAGAGAAACCTCCCTAACTATGTGGTAAGAAAATTCAATGTGCAATAAGAGTCGAGGGAATAAAAGAGCAAGATTACTGGGTAGGACTGGATTCGGTTAAATTCTTCTGCTTTGACTGTATGAATCGTCTTACAGTGTCAGTGACAGAAATCTCAGCAGATCTATCCGTGTATTTGGATCACAGAAAGGGCGGGAACCAAACCAAAGATCTGTCTAGCTGAGGAAACCAATAAACAACAACTGCACCAATGAAGTGCATGACTAATACTGTTGAAAGTTGGGTCAAATAAGAGCTATTAAAAAAAAAAAAAAAAAAAAAACATGGAGTGAAATTGATTTCTGATTTTCAACATGTTTTCCAGTCTGTATGAGTACATAACAGTCTGATACAATGCTCTTTTCCCAGCAGTGATAGCATAAAAAATACAGTGTTAATGTGTAATGTTAGTCCGTGTATTAGAATTATAATGGCCTTGTATTATTTTTTTAACAACAGTATCAACCTGGGAGGAATACACATTATGGAAAAATTGTATCAAAATGAATTAGAGCATAAAGACATGAATCAATTGCCTGATAAAGTGTGAGGCTTTCAGAGCTGCAGATCAGTTCTTATTTGATAAAAGACGATTAAGCGACCTTCCATTAAGAGCCTTCACATGTGACTAAAATGTCAATACTTGGCTTCTAATCATAAATTTATTACTGTGCTGGGAGATATCTAAATATTTGACTGAATCAACTTCAGATACCCTTCTTTCTTGATTAGCATACAGCAAGTTTACAGAAAAAGTTACCAAAAATTCATTTAGCTGAATCCATTCAAGGAAGGTAGGAAGTGACTTAATAAGTGATTAAAGAATCAGTGGATTACTTCTCAGACCAAAGAACTATTTGATTGGCTTCCTGTTTGCTTATCTGGGTGGTCAACTAGTAAACTGATTGGCTGGAAACACTATAAAATAATGTGTTGATATAGTTAAGAACTATAGTGAAGCAACTTTAGCAATATTTAAGAAAATCTATTCAGCTCACAAAATGTAAAAGACCCCCACAAAAAAACAAGAATTCAGAGTGATGATGTTTAACTTTGATAGGGATTTGTCCTTTCTTGTTCTGTGCTGCTGAACAGTAAATTACCGCATCTTCAAAACAACAGCTGGACAATGAAGAGCAGCAGAGAATTTTCCAGGTTCCACTTTGGTTGAGTAAGTGCAACACATTTACATGTGATAAGTAGCAGTATTATCTTGAAATAAACTAGATGAATGAGAACATGAGATAAGATGAATTGATGAGCTCTTTTTTTCTTGCTGTCTGTTATTCGTTACTGTTCTAAAATAGCTACTCAGAGTGCAATTATCCGATCCTTATTCTCTCCCACCACCACCAACCCCCAGCCCCTCCCTCCTCACTGTCTCTCAGACATTATTAAACAGAGCTTTCACAGGAGCCTTTTTTCAAAGTGTTGGGAGCTATAAGTAAGTGTGCGTTGTCCATGCGTGCGTGTGAATTTTAAAATTCCTTCCCAGTCCTGCTGCCTTGCTTTCTGCCTTATCTGAATTTTTCTTACCCACATGGCACTGGGTCAGGTCTCCGCCGCTTTAGAGAACACACATTCTCTCTCTCACACACACACACACACGCATATACCGCGGATGGCACTTTGGCAGGTGTCACTGCATTGCCTCTCTGAGCTGTCAATCAAATAGACAGCTCAGCCTCCAATCACTGACACACACACTCACACACACAGTTGTTGGTCTTGGACCAGTAAGTCTCACATTTAGGCAGGTTTTCAACAAATCACTTACAAATTTGCATGACAGTGCTTCCTAAATGGAGCTCCATGGTAACCCCACAGGTATTGGGTATGACTTGTAATTTACCATCACTGAGAAGCTGACATTATAGAGGAAGACTGGAAATAGGAGGAGAGAAATGAGGAATGGCGAGCTCCCCATGTGGAACCAAACTGAGGGCATTGCAGTTAAATTGTATGCAGCTTAACCATTCAGGTTTAAATGCTCAGCTTTGACAGTAACACTACTGTGCTTCTTGATGTATTTCTCCTACCTTTACATGACGGCAACGCCTTGTCCCACACCGGCTTCCCATCATGCCCCATGACACAGGTGATGGTATCCCCGCCCACTGTTGTGTAGCCGTGGTGACAGCTGTAGGAGACCTGAGATCCCAGTTTGTAGTCGTAGCCTGTCCGACTGGCGTTCATAATGTTGCCAGGGTCAAAACAAGCTTCTCTTGGTTTTTCTGTGGAGAACAGAGAGTGTTCGCGTCACAATACAATAAGAATAGCCAAACTGAATTAGAATATTACTTTAAAGAAATGAACTCTTATAATTTTTCATTATCTATTCATTTGTCAGATTCATGAGACCTCACATTAGTACAAAGTAGTGCACCACAGCCTCCCATGTGGTGCAGAAAAGGGACTGTAACAATTTGCATGGCAGTACTTATTATGAATTCATAAATTAATTTTCAGTGGAATTTAAATGTATCAGTCATGGTGGCACATTTCTAAAACATACTAAATGTTTCATGCAACCCAGTAAAGGACATTTTACTGTTCTGGTGATAATTTTGGTCCAAATTTTGTTTTAAAATTTGTTAAAATCTATTGAACCCCAATAAACACTATAATATTGAATTTCCAATATTAGATTGTCCAATACGTATTTTGCAGCCTTTGGAAGAAAAAGAAAATGATAAGGGCAGAAGTGAAGCCAGAAGAAAAAAAGACCAATAAAAGACTAAATCAGTGAAAATATGAGGAGTCAATCATGGTCAAAAACTGCCTTGGATCTTTATGACTTGGCGTTTGACCAGCTTGTTTGCTTTTCTGTGATCACCCAATATGAATGAGATATTGGGCTTGCCAAAGGGAAACAGACAGACAGAGAGACAGAGAGGAAGGTGGAGGGTAAGACAGAAGTGAAACAGGGAGATGATTAAGGCTGTATTTTAATTAGGGAGATGGCAGATGAAAGGCAGTGAATAATGACAAAAGTACAGAGGTGTGAGGTGGTGTGGGGAGACAGACAACAGAAAAGGAGATAATCTTTTTTTAATTAGAGATAAATGAGGTGAGAGAAACAAGAGAGAGAGAAAAAAAGAGTTTATAAAATTTGACAGAGCAGATCTAGTCTCTAGTCAGTCAAACAACTAAGTTCTGCACTGACTATAGCCGTGAAATCACCTCTAGTCAAGCAACATCTGTAAAACCAGGATGAGTCACAATCTGTGGAAGTAAACAACTCATGGGCTTGACATGGAACAGCATGCCCTTTCAGCTGAAGAAGACTTCTGATGTAAGGAGGAAATTAATAGGAGTAGGCAGATTAAAATATTATCCAGTGTGTACAGCAGACACTCCTGCTTTGACACATTTAACCACTACACTCAATAAACACAAAATTTAGTGACAATAATTGTTTTGTATTTTACCGTAGAAAAACTTGAAAACAGTCATGAAGTATTTTATTATAAATGTAACACAACATCGATTTGTCTGGATAAATAATCCCAATAGTGTGTCAAATTGATGTGGCATATTATTGTAGCTTTTAACTTAATTAAGTCTGTAGTGTGATTAGGTTAAAAATTATTATTACTGGTAACTACTGCTGCTACTTTATTAATGTCTGTACTATCACCATCTAGAACCAACACTACGAATACTCCACTAATATGACGATAGTACTATTACTACTACTACTAACCCTATATCACTCCTACTACAACCAGTACCACTAATGTAGTACTTCTGTTACTGTATAACCACCAGTATCTTTACTACCATTACCTGTCTGCTGCTGCTTCTACTAGCCCCACTGTGTACTTTGTATTATCATAACTGATCAATAGTTGACAGTTTAGACAGTTTTAATACTTTCTGGCAATTTTCCATGAAGATTTGCAGCTTCAATGTGACCTTGTTGCAAAATCTACATGTCACGACTCAAGGTTTTTGGATTCAATTACCTCTGTATTCGATGGCAAACCCAGACATGCCCAGTGAGGCATCAGATCTGAATGCCAGGAAGAGACTGTTACTGCTGCTCTCTATCCGCTCAGGGGCCTGGTTGCCTTGGAGACTTGCGAGTAGAGGACCATTAGAGTCTTCTCCCTCATAGATGTGCAGGAAGTCGTAACTTGGTTCCATGTTGAAACTGGGGTAAAGAAAAAAAAACACAAAAAAAGAGCAGAGAAACTAAGATTTAGGGATCTAACAAGATTGAGTGTGCTGTTTGTTTGCAATGTTTGTAGCTTGAAGTGTGTGTGTGTGTGTGTGTGTGTGTGTGTGTGTGTGTGTGTGTGTGTGTGTGTGTGTGTGTGTTTATTTGTGTTCAGATTCTCCAATTAATTCAGTGGCACGAGCCTCAAATCAAATACCTGCTTCCTTTGATGAATGACAATTAGTTTGTGTTATCTCTCCTTTAATCATCTACTAATCTTTTTAATTTCATTTTGACACATTTGACATGTTTTGTGGATGCAATGAAATGTTTGTTGTTTTCTTTGTGTTCCTCTTGAATATAAGACAATGACATATAACAAAAAAAAAATCATTTTTCATGATACTCGAGAGAAAATAAGAATGTGTGAGCCATGGTAAAACCAGTTACACACCCGACTTTATGGAAAATAATCACCCACTTGTCTTATTTTGAAAAGCAACATGGTGTGCTTTGATCTTTACGTATATCCTCAACATACATGTGCATGCGTTCATGTGCAAAACTTTGTTCCCTCTGGCAGCTTGTCCTCATCTCTCTGCACATACATGAAAACATTTGATCATGAGGATAAAACTATGCGTGTACAAACATGCACAGATATATAAACACCTTTCTCTTAGTTTGCTTTCAGAGTGTGCATTAGCTCAGTCTCCCACCTGTCTTGCCAAACCATCCTACTTTGGTGGTTGGCTGGAGTTAAATGTGTGTGTGTGGGTGTGAGAGAGTGTGTTTGCACACCCTGTCAGAAGAAATAAAGATAAAGAAGTAGCGAGACAGAGGGAGATGTATTGTGTAAGTTTAAATGTATTTATAAACTAGCAGAGAAGTACTCAAGTGAAATCTCCGAGCACTGGACTTACTATAGAGCAACATTTGTAATTTATCACCAAATACACAAAAAGCACTGCATTAATGCCACAAGCACTGGCATGAGGTAATACACAGTTCCGCAGAGAGCAGTAACTGTTTCTGGTGGTAATGCACCACACGAAGTAGCCAAAATGCCATTTTGCTTGCAGCGGTTCAGTTAAGCCTTTAGGATACACACATTTTTTGCAAGAAATGTTCAGTCAACACCACTGTGGTTTTGACATGCGTCTGGTATTTGCACTGGACTCCCTCATTTGTCCCCTTCACTTTAAGACACAAAACGACCATCATGAATTTCTGAGTTGGGCCAAAAGAGGTGCTATGTACCATTTGTCTCACAACAATATTTTTAATTTGAAAGAACTAGTTCAACATCACCAAAGTTAAAATAAGTGCATAGAATCTCTAAGTTTAAGCCCTGTGTTTATATCTGGTGCAGAATGGGCTTAACTGCACCTAAGCCCCCTTTGCACTGACAAAGCATTAGAAGATCCATGCTAATACCTTTTGCATTAGTGATACATTCTGGGTCTGAATGCTAAAGCTACTAAATGTCATAAAAAGAGCATAAAGATCTCACTGAGAAGAAATAGGATAGCACCGAAACGTCTAATACGAGAAGAGCAAAACAAGGATATTATAAGACTTGAGACCTCAATGGAAATTCAGTATTTTTACATTGAATCGGCACAGGTAGTATGTTTAAAAAACATAATATTTTGGATTATTTTCCAAATGAAGTAACAAATTCAGACCTATAAAACAAGGGTGACTTGGATGTAGGCCCTCAAACGAAATCAGGAAATGCAGTACTGCATTGTACTGTGAATAAATTCAAAGACTGATCAAGAGAGTTATTAACAGCTGGGTCAAAATGAAATCTATCTCAATATAGTTTATTAAGCAAAACTACAAAGTTAAAATTAAATAAATAATGACAAAGAAATGATACACAACATTCCCAAAACAACCAATATCAATACAACCTAATTAAATGTAAAATAAAACTGTCACACAGTTACAACAGAAGGGAATTATCTCTCCAGCTGAAAAACATGAAGCCAAAATTGGGTCATTTTTTCTCCTTTGGCAATCTGGAGAAAGTCCGCTTTGCTTTTATCTCTTTTGCTACATTTGAAGCTCAGTCTTCACTTTTGCTTTAGTCATAAGCCCCTAACCACAGTGACTTGTAAAATATTCACCACTGAGGCACAATCAGGACTTGAAGTGTAAATAAACACTGGCCTGTTACCAAAAAACAAAACATGGAAATGGTCAGAAATTCCCTTCACTCACAGATTAATTTTACTTTCAAACCCGAGGCAAGTCTAGCGTGTCTAAACAGTGCAAGAACTGTATATATGTTTGTGTGACAGAAAGCAAAAACTTTTGCATCTAAATTTTAGCTCTACAGTGATGGAGATTACCAATAGGTTCACAAGGATTACAAAGTTAAAGGACAACAAAAAAGCGTTCATTAAAGGCCATGAAGATCAAGAAAAAAAATCTAATTTTGATTTCTAAAGAGGTCATCTTACCACAAACTAATCATTTCACAACTGTAATGACTTGACTTAGAAGTAGCGTAGAAAAGACCCCAAAGTTGGTTCATGTTCACACAATGTCAGACTTTCTTTCAGTTAGATTTAGTACCTTTTTGACTTTAAGGGGTGGGGCGTCGCCCATTTGAGACGTTTGAGGTGAGTGACATCATGTGACGGTGTGCGGCGTGGTAGAGGAAAGGGTGACGTACGAGACAGCAGTCGGCAAGGACATCCTGTTACACGTTGGTTGTGCATGCATCGAGAGTGTTGTCTAAGTGCTATGTGTGATGTATCTAGTTAATGTAATTGTCAGGTTCATATTCTTAATTTATTCTTTGATCCGAACTGTTTCGGCACTGTGCTTTTGTAAAGTCAGGCATGTAATAGGAAGATGTGTATTTTTGGCGTCTGACGTTTGGAGCGTCAAGTTCCGGTTACAAAATAAGAGCATGTCCTCTCTTTATATATTAAGAGTGTTTTATTTTGAAATGTCAAAGAGGAAGTCCTCTCTTTAAGAGCATGTAAAATAAGATATTTCCTCTCTTAATAAGAGCATGTCCTCGCTTTATATATTAAGAGTGTTTTATTTTGAAATGTCAAAGAGGAAGTGGTATGTTAATATATGTCAAATAGCGGAAGTATGTGTATTTGATGGTGTTTATGGATAAGTTCATGATTGCAGAGCATTTGTTTACATTTCTGTTCCTATTGCTTGTGTATTTTGATAGAAGTCATTAAGATATGTTTGTTATTATTTCCGTGGAGAAAACTACAACCACAAGTAAATTAGCAATCAATCAAGTCTCTGTGCCTTTTTATTCCATACTCTGGAGAAACTGGTCTCAATTGGTGCTCTGGCCGACACTCCCTGTGTGAATCCGGTGATAACACAGAACCAGCGCTGAAACCAAGCTTATTCTTCATATCTCCCTTACAGGTGGATTCCACATTTCCGACAAGTGTAATGACTTTCAGAGCTTGTCCCTACACAGATTGGTTCATTGGTTACCTTAACGATCCCTAAATGTATGGTAATTAACATAAAATAGGCCAAGTTCCTGAATATACACACCTATACAGACTGTATTTGCCACAGTGAGTCACGGAGTCTACACTGGAAAATAAACTTGAACAAACACATGAGCAAAATCCATGGAGGACAATACATATTTTAATTTCTGCCAGAGGAGAAACATATTTTAGAAAATCCTTGTAGGACAACATCCATTCCCTAAATCTTTAAGTTTGCATTTTTCATGTTTTCTGAGATATTTGGACAAACTCATTAAAAGTTAATATCAGTAAAATCACTGCTTATTTTTTGTTGCAGTTGCATTCTCTCAAAATTAGGTAAAAACACATCTCATCGTTGCCCTCTTTTCTTTCTTGTTGTGTTGTTATGATCTTAATAAGTCTTCTGACAACAACAACTTCAATATCGACCAGACTGTAATGACTGTAGCATTAACTAAAAACAGGGCACGCATCATTAATGAAATGTCAGGGGTGTTTCTGCAGCCAAAGCTAAGCTCCATTTGTATTATAAAGCTCATAGACATTCTTACATGTAAGAAGGTAAGCAGACATGGATTTATAGATAAAGCACCATGTTTTAAATTTAGGTGGCCTACCTTTTGAAGATGAGAGCAATGACAAAGTCAGGGTTGACTCTGATTCTCCAGTCGCACTCTTTCCCAGGGGGGTAAGGCTGGGGGTAGTTAGGAGACAGAATGACTCCAGAAGGGCCACTGACGTTACCACCGCAGGTCGCTGGAGAGAGACAAACAGCGGGAGGAAGAGGGAGAGAAAGATGATTACACAGCATTAGGCTCGGCGTTATTTGGACAGAGAATCACCCCTGATTGACCGCTCATATAACCCCCACAGGAAGGCAGAGCGGAAGCGAGTTAGTTAGTAATGAGAAGTATGGCAGAGGTTGGTTAGGAGAGAGAGAATTACCCCTAGTGGACTGCTGATATTACCACCACAGGTCGCAGCAGAGGGTAAGAGAGCAAAAGACAGTCTGTGAGATTTAGTTAGAGAGTGCAGGGCTGGGGGTAGTTAGGAGAGAGAATCACCCCTAGTGGTCCTGTTATCCCACAACAAGCTGGAGAGCAAGAAAGATATATTGGCAAGAGAGGTAGAAAGATGCATTCAAGCAGCAATTTGGTGATGTGAAGGAAGAGTCTGAAACATGGAGAGGTGTCTTGGGGGTGGCAGGTGGGTGTGAACAGATTATCAACAGTGAAATAGAGGTAAACAAAGACATTAACAGTTGCAAATCACTCACAGACAGAGACACACTTACAGTACACTCTAGAGTATTGTGTGTGGTACTGTGCAGGGTTGTGTTTAATCTTGGGATATTTTGAACACCAGGGATTCACCACCTAAGGTGAAAGTGCAGTAGATGGAGGCACACATGAAACTAAGTGAAAATGGAGCGATGCTAAGCCCTATATTTTATCTTTGCTTGTGTAAAACATGAGGTCATTGGCAAAGAGTGAAAGGCAATACCAGGAACGAAGCACAATGCGTTTCACAGTCATGTTTACAAGGCAAACTCTGGTCTCTGTTACTGTGCTGGAGGACGTCTATACAGTGTTGGCTGATAAAGAAAGGAGAAGGCAACAGAAAAGGAAACTGTGGCATGTAATGGCAAGGTAAAAATCTGTGGTCTGTCGCTGTGAACTGGGGGTGGACAACATGCTACTTGCTGCAGGAATTTTCACTGGTTTGCGCACAATGTTTACATACCGGCTTCATCCCAGTGTATGACATCACCTCTCATCCAGGTCATTGGATAATTAAAAATGTAAACTCGACAAGATATGTCATATCCAAAAAAATACTGAACTGGATGTAGCAGTTAATCAGGGAAAAGAAATGTATGCATTTTGAATCCCAATAAAGGCATATAACTTTGCAGCAGCTAAAATAAATTGAAAAATATGAGCAGAGGAAAGTATAAACATGCTACAGGCTTGTTTTTGACTAACATATCTGAAGGCTGCACCATGAGGAAACTGAAGGGCTCTTGCTGCATTACAGATTGTATCTTTTGTTGCACCGACTGTGCTAATGCTGCATTTTCTAAAAAAAAAAAAAAAAAAAAAAAAGCCAGGTTCCAGGTCTTCAAGTCAGTTCTTTCCTTTAGTGAGGAAACAAGAGTATGACAGGGAACATAGGAGGAAAATGAAGGAAGGAAAGCACACCTGAAAGCCGGAGAGAAAAAACAAACTGCAGCAGAGTGGTGTGAATGAACTGTGGAGTGGGATGCAGAAGCTCACTGGGCTATAAGCAGCAGGAGGGCCGGATGGTGGTGATAATAGAGAAAAAGAAAAAGTATAAAAGCAGTGGATTTTCAGCGGTTTTGATATAGGACTCCAATCATAGCCACCTCCACCATAATGTGATGCTATAGCTCAAACCCCTTTTCTACAAATTCTCCTCCTGACCATATGCCTCATCATCCCAGTTCTGCGTCTGCCACTACTTGTCCATCACAGTCACACAGATGAGAATGGAATTTAGGAGGTTTTGCTACTTCATCTTGAATCTTCTGCTTGGCCACGCCAACAGAGCTCAGTGTTTATGCCAATCACAGCTTCTTTAGCATCTGCCCTGATTCTCCTTGAGCTTAAACACCATACCTCTGGCATAGAAAATAAAGTTTTTATTTATTTTTATTTTATTTAGATATGTGGGATATATTCAGAGGAGCAAATAGTGAACAATGTGCAGCACCAATAAATCTTAAAATCTTTTTCATATTTCTTCCTCAGTTTTCATTGTGCAGTATGACACAGCCTTTACCCTCATGGTGCCTCACTCAGCACTGGTCTGGCCATAATCAATTTAACCTCTAGTATGGCAGTGAGCAATCCACAGAAACTGCACACGTACCGATACATGTAGGAGGATCCGGTTGCCAGTAGAATCTGTTATCCATCCGCACACATGTGATGGTGTCTTGGCCCTGCAGCTGGTAGCCTGGATCACACTGGAACGTCATACTGTCACCTGGCTCCTTACTGTCCCCGTATCGAGAACCGTTGACAGGGATGCCTGGGTCATTGCAGGTCGTTGCTGTTGTGGCTGGAGAGCGAGAAAAAGAAAGATGTATGAATGACATAATGTTGGTGTAGAGAGAGTGAGGCATTTAGATAGATGCACTGCAACATGATAGTATTGTCAGTATTGTTTTGGGAGCAGCAGACAAAGAAGCCCAGGCATACTCTACATGTGTGTTACAGAGACTCATTGTGTCAATGACACCAACTAAATTATTGTATTCATTTTTTTTTTTTTTTTAAATTTAGTTTCCAAATGGGCAGGGTGAGTAAGAGTTTTTACGTGTGTTTCCAGCTCCCACTGCCTATTTTGGCAATAAACTGCGAATAAAATAATAAGAACTCCATGCATATTGCATATTATCCCTTTATTTATTTAATTTACATTCATTTTCCACTGCTGTCTCCACGGTGAATAATATTCAGTGCTTGTGGTATTTCTATCTCTCATCTACATCAAGAGATCACTCAAAATCAGGACTAAGGGGTGAAGACAGGAAATCAGAAAAAATAAGAATATTGGCCAATCCAAAACTGCTAAAGAATGGACAAGCCACTGTTTGAATCTTTATTATACAGCAGACTCGACAATTACTCATGAAGCATCAGATTCAGCGAAAATTATAGATTAGCAAAAATAATACTTGAACATGTCTGCATTGAAGCTGGCCTCATGAATTGCATCTGCATTGGGAAAATAAATTATCTTTTGCACCAATAATCCAAGAACTGGTGCACAGCGAAACATAGTATTATTACATTATGTCTTGAAATTTTCTAGAACAAAATAGTACTTATTCCATCAGGTTAGAGATCGGAGAGGAGGGAGAGCAGATAAAATGACAGAAATTTGTAGAAGCATCTTCCCTAAAATCACTCACTCAATAAATCCACAAACTTTGCTTTAAATAAATGAGTGTGGTGGTAAATACCATGTCCACTGCTTTAGTAAATCAGCATGGAGGTAAATATAAGGAGTCATTACCATATTAATGGAAAAACAGTGCTCTGATTAGCATGGTAGTGAGCGTAAATATTTATTGTCTTAAAAATAGGGAGAGTTGAAAAAAAATGAATGTGAGACAGATGCAGAGAGAGCAGTGAGTGTAAATATTATGGCTGGAAATATATATAAATATGTCTTAAAATGTGCTGACATTTATGTGTATTGGCATTTGTGCACTGCTGTGCATATAGATGTATATGAACTACAGAGCAAGTGGAGTCGCACAGGCTCACGCAAGAACTGAGTGGGTAACAAATGGATAAGTAAAGATGGACAAGTACAAAAATGTGTGCGTGTGTGGATCAGCTAATGTGAATAAGTAGTTGTAAAGATAAGACGTTCTTGGCTGTCTGTTATATCTCTCTCTGCCTTTTCTAACTTGGTGTACCTTTGATTTGGTGCCACAGTGGATCGAGCCTAAAAGTGGCTCCAGTGGCTCAAATAGCAAAGGCCATCTCCAAAGGGCACAACTATTGCCCAGGTTGCAGAGGGAGAAACAGCAGCAATCATTTGTGTTCACTGAACTGATAAAAGGCAAAACCCATAGAACAAATGGATCCCATTTTGCTGATCTATTAAATCTTTCACAGCAAACAACAGACTACTGTGTCAAAGAAATGCTCCATTCTACTGTTAACTAACCTGAGATGAAGCAGTGCTCGCTGTCTTGTTCTCTTCTGTGTGAAAATTGAGACACTAGTCTCCTGTGGGCTCCTTCAGTACTTAGTGTGCCTGGGTCCCAAGGTGAGATATTAAATGTGTCATTGATTATTTGGCTAAAGGTTTTTCAGAAATCCGGTTAAATGCAGCATTAATGCCAGAATAATTATCTTATAGCCAATATAAATGGGCTTCATATAATAACTAAGAAACTATATGTGTGATGAGTGCTCAGTTTGTTAATTAGCTAATTTAATTGTTAATTCAGTAATTGGTTTCTCCTCATAAATGGAAGTGTGGGAATAAAGTAGGACAGACCACCCAAATCAGGGATTTAGTAGAATCATGGAGCATTTTTTAGTTTTCTTCAGTAAATCAGTATTTCCTGTACACTGTGAACTTGAGCCTAATGATTTAGACTGAGAGATAAAGCTACTTACTGGAGAACTGTATCGAAAATCCTTGCTTGCTGATGAAATAATCTGAGTCAAACTGCAGCGTGAGGATGTTGAAAGTTGAGTGGATATCTTCAGGTAAGGCTGGACCGGACCATTCTTTCAAAAGGATCCCACCGTCTGATGGCCCAGACGGACCGTCCCAAACTCTCAGAATATCGTGGCCGACCTCAGTGTCAAACACGATGAAGTGGAGGCTAAGAAAACACAAAAATACAGCAGTTTCACCGAAAACTCCTGTCAATGAAAATAAAATGAAGCACATGCTGAGAATAGACAAACCACACGAGCAGGCACAAGTGCACACACATTAAAGTCAGTAGGAGCCACCAGGTGTTGAAAAACACAATGGTGGCATAATGACTAATGTGGAGTACTCTCCAATGCAGCAGTGGCGTTGACAGTAAAAATTTATCTCTTATTAGTGAATGTATCTAACCTGACAGTGTTTACCCCTACAGACTAGGCAGAGTGAAGGTTGTCATATGGGAGTTGTCCTATATAATGCTGTTGCTGCTATTTCTACTACTACTGTCCTGTCTTGGTTAAAACTCAGTAAGCTACTTTTTTTTTTTTATTTCTTTAAACCGTCATTCAGTTGCCATTTTTCAAGCATTTTTTGGTTAATCTCCTGCAATGCAGACAAAAAATACTGCAGCTCATTATGACAGTTATGTGTATGGTCCACTGCGTCATAATTACCTGATGGTCTTTCCTGTATCAGCCTCTATAGTCCAGGTACAGTGGAGGTTGTTGTCATACGGAGCAGGATATCCTGGAGATAGAATGCGTCCAGACACTGCTCCAGTTATATGACCTCCACATTCCGCTACAAGGACAGGAGACAAGAGGATGACGACCAATGAAATAAATGGACATACTTTATCCCTCCTTTTATTTAGCTATAAATCATATTACAAACTCTTTGCCTTAAATCCAACCTTCTCAATAACAAAGAAATCTGGAGAAAATTAGTCATTGAATTACCTTTTAATAAGGTGACCAAATAAAAAGAAAATGCTTACAAAGTCAAATCACTTCACCTTAAATGTCTCTCTGAATCCAAACTCTTAAGGAGTCTGTTTTGTATACTACTACAGAGCCTCTTACAGTGAGAGATGTTTTTCTCTCAGTTTCTCAGATCCAAAAATTGAGCTCTAAAGGGTTCAAATTTCATTCTGTCTAATTTGGTAGAGTTGGGTCTTGCTTTATTGCCATTGTTCTCAGACCTATATGCCAATCGGCCTGATGTCGAAGCCAATCTGAATGCAGCAAAGGCTACTCTGTTTCAGCTCTGATGACATCGTAGATTATAGCTGAAGTGAGAAAATAAAGGTATCTACTATGTCAAAAATGTATGACATTAAATGACAATGTATTTTTGTGGAATATGAATTTGTAGCTATAAGGAATTGTATGAAAATAGAAGCTTCAAAGCAAACATTCAGTGCAACATAAGTAAATACACCTGTGATCTCTGAAATGCAAATTGCTACACCTACAAGTTCCAGTTAGCCTAACTGTATAAATATGGTTAGAAAATAGGTTCTGAACATAAGAACTTTCTTGGTTCTGTACCTATGTGTTATGTCTATCTCCATGTTAGCATCATGGCTCCACATTCAAAAGAATTGGCAGAGCATCTGGAAAATCTAACTATGGGTGTTTAAAAAGATGGAAAATGATACAGGAAGAACAGTAATCAACTAAAAATCAGCTTAAACAGTTTCAGCAGTAATTAGAAAGTATAGATTGAGCCATTATACTATTCATCAAAGCTGCAGTGGCCATCCTAAAATTGCGCCACAGACATTGCACTGTGTTTGTGCATTTTTGGTGTGAACCTGACAAAGACTTCCACAATTAATGCATAGTTCTGACAGTGAAGCACAAAGGTGGGACTGTGATGATGATATTATGGGGCTGCATGAGTACAAAAGTGTTCAGGAGATGGCATTTATAGATGACACACTGAATGCCTGTGGATATACCAAAATACTGGCTGGCATGATGACTTGTAGTCTGCAGAAGCTTGGCAGAGGAGGAATATTCCAGTGTGATAATGATTTGAAGCACACTGCCAAACTCTTACAAGAGTTTCTAAGGAAGAAAAAAATTTCAACTATGATCCAGCCAAGAATGCCGCCTGACTTGAATCCAATAGAACACCTTTGGGGTATTTTAAAGAGAAAGTTACAGCAACAACAGAAAAATGGCAGACCATTTTTCCAGAAATGTCACATCTGTCATGCCAAGGAGGTTTGGGTCTGTCATCAAAAATAAAATTGGATATTTGAAGTGTTAAAAAAGTAAAAGATTTGAATTTCAGTAATTAGTTTTGTTGCATTGAGTTTGTCCTGCTGGGCTTGTATTTTTTTCATATAGTAAAACTAAACTGTTAGTTTTTAATTTTATATAAGAGCAACTACCCTACGGTTCAACTTAAACACAATGCAATTATGGTGATACAATTTTGAACATTTTGACAATTAAGTGATATTGTATTCACCTCTGTTGCAAACTGTAATGCTGGTGGAGGAAAATATACAACTGTTAATTATTTCTATGATTTATACTACAAATCATTTTCAGAATTAGCTTCTGTGACCAAAGCTTTATTGTTGTATGGCTTCTCCTTTATTTGAATGTGAGTAGTGGCTTTTTAATTGATAGAGTATAATGCTACTGGTGCCCATCCATCACTTCTACTTATCCTAAGGGGTTTTGTGATTGGTTGTGCTCAGATTCTCATTGGGTATTTATTTTTGTTGGAAATTAATTTATGCACTTAGTTTTCCAACAGTTTCAAATCATGCCCAACATTTTGGACCTGTTAAAACCTATCCTCTCTACAGAACTAGATTCTTTGTAGCATATTTACGTCTTTTTTCCAATCCTATTAACGTACCAGTTCGTCTCCATAGGAGGCGGCTTCTCTGCTTTGCAGTAAATTACACTGAGGTGTGAAGGTTGAGTTAAATGAGAATCAGTTAAGAAAGGCTTGAATCACTAAATCAACCTTGAATTATCCCAGCTCTTGCTATATAGTTTCAAGGTTGTTGAATAACTTTGATGGCTGTTTTCCCATAAGGATCTCCCTATAGTGTTCAAAGTTCAAGAAGAAAATACAATTTAATGCACAAGAGAGAACCGAGTTTTATGTTATTTTTGTGTTGTTTTCAGTTGAGAGAAACGAGGGAGATAGCAAGAAGCAGGGGAAAAGGCTGGGAGCAGATTTGAAATCATCATGGTAGTACAGAGTACACATGGTAGCCCACTGAGCCAGAAGATCACTGCTGATTAGGAAACAGTTTGGTATGGAGAACGCTTTATATCTGTTTGTGTAACTGTGCGTTTGTGTGAGTGAAACAGGCACCATAAGCACAGAGCTACAATCTCCAATACCATAACAAGCTCTTGCATTACCCTGGGCAGAACAGCACACAAATACACATTCACATGTGAACACAAACACAAAAGGAGTAGCAGACAATCACACAATCACACACAAGGCTAGAAACATATTTGAAAACACTTACACAGTTGTACAAAGCATGCACACACATGTATGCATACACACACACACACAGCTATACACACATGACTAGTTATTTCAGCCCCTGGTGATTATGAGCAGAAAAGGACAGGCAACTACTCTGCGATGTTTTAAGTGCGTAGAGATGGGAGGAGGCACAGACACAGAAAGAGAAAAATATGAGTTATTTAGTAAACCTGGGCAAATGACAACTGCAATTTCCCAAGATAGAGAAAAAGGAGAGAAAAACAGCCACAAATGTATGTGTATATATATATATATATATATATATATATATATATATATATATATATATATATATATATATATATATATATATATATATAGTGAGAGAGAGAGAGAGAGAGTGGCAGTGTCCCACAGATGTAGACCACCACTCTGTTTGACTCAGTGTGACAAAGAAAGTGAGAAAGATGGTATAGAAACAGCCTGAGGCAAAGATATCTCCTGATCTCCTGATCTCCATGCTAATAAACACAGATACGGGAGAGAGCCAGACAGACAGGGATGGAGGCAGAAAGACAAACACTCCAGCAGACAGACAAAGGAGAACAACACAAAGGTAGCTATAGAGGAGGTTAGCCCAGGGCTCTGCCAGCAAGTATTCTCCTGGTCGCTGGCTTACCTGAAATAAGGCAGTGACAGAGGAGCTACAAATTAATGACTGACTGCAGAGGTACATAAGGATGCAGGCACATGCACACACACACACACACACACACACAAATACACACAGACCAACAGTTTTACTCACATTCAGCCAAAAAAATGCATATGACATCCTCATTTTCACCCCATGAATACATTCACCACACACATCTATACACATGAATTCTCTTTAGTTGCCATTAGCAACCCATCATCCCACCTCAGAGAGTTCAGGTGTGCTGGCTGGTTACAAAAACCCAAGGTTTGGCTCTGCAGTAGGGAATTCCAAATTAGCATGTGCCATGACTCCATGTTTATTCAGCAAGGCAGAATTGCATGAATACAGGGAAAGTGTTTTAAGTTGTAAAATATGCAAAGCCACAAAATATTTATGGACAAGCAAGAATTATGGACTTTACCAATTCTGAATGTGCTGTAGGGATTACAAAGCTAGCTAGGAACAACACTAATAAACAAATTCTGAGTTGACGCTTCACTGGTGGTTGCTGAATGCAAGTAAGGCATCAGAGTGGCCAACTGCACATGCTGCAGTTAAAAAACACAAAGCAACTTTTGCAAGTTCCTAAGCAACAGTATAACCAGCACGTTAAAGCACCTGAATTGTGTGGCATAGTTTTCCCGAAACTAATTAAGAGCTGCCAAGTGTCAACTAAAGCTAAATCTACCCTCTGGCAGTTTACTTACCTGAAAACCTGAAAAGTACCGTATTTTGGCGACCATAAGGCACCCCGTATTAAAAGGCGCAGTCTCAGTTCCGGGTGCTATTTCTGTATTTAACACATACATAAGGTGCACCGGATTATAGAGCGCGGACATAGTAAAACATACCTGTACTAGCTTAAAACATGCATGCTAGCGTGTGTTTTAAAAAAGGCAGCGGAAGCAAAACTGAGTTCAGTTGTACTTTATTGAAGTATTTAGCAATGTTTTCACGTTGTTTTTTGATCAATCCTCATTCACAAATCCATCAAAGTCCTCATCTTCTGTATCCGAAATGAACAGCTGGACTAGTTCTCCATGGAACACGCCAGGTTCCCGCTCGTCATTGTCAGAGTCAGTCTCGTTGCCGTGCGGCTCCTCATAAATGATGCCGGCTTTGGCGAAAGCTCGAACAACAGTGCAAGCAGACACGTTAGCCCAAGCATCCGCAATCCATTCACAAATTGTGGCGTAACTCGCCCGGCGCTGCCTCCCAGTCTTAGTAAAACTGTGTTCACCATCTGTCATCCATCGCTCCCACGCCGTTCGCAACTTCACTTTGAACGCCCTGTTTACACCGATGTCCAGCGGTTGGAGTTCCTTCGTC
The DNA here is from genome assembly GCF_022539595.1 of Amphiprion ocellaris. Taxonomy (NCBI): domain Eukaryota; kingdom Metazoa; phylum Chordata; class Actinopteri; family Pomacentridae; genus Amphiprion; species Amphiprion ocellaris. Next base: position 15,577,712 of record NC_072766.1, read on the forward strand.
AAGCCTCCCGGAATGATAGCAAGCTCCGAGTTCATTTGCTGCACTTGGTTTTTCACAGCGGCTGTGAGATGGACGCGCATGGAGTCACAGATCAACAGGGACGGTGACGCCAAACCCATGTTGTTTTGCATAATGCACATACCGGCACTATATACCAACTGGGGGCGTGTCCTTAGCGTCTTCTTTCACGCCCACACTTCCCCCTTTAACGTTCTCATACTGTCCTCTGTCACGTCCTCCTTTTCTCTATATAAGCAGCGTGTGGGCAGGAAATGCTGTCAGTCAGTCAAGCGGAGCTCATCAAAGTCACACAACAACATTTACGCATTTTGGAAGTCGGTGCACACATAAGGCGCACCGCATTATAAGGCGCTCCGTCCATTCTGGAGAAAATTTAAGACTTTGAAGTGCGCCTTATGGTCGCGAAAATACGGTATTCAAATATATTCTAGATGTGCCACATGAAAAAGATTTTATTTCGTTTTTGTCATTTTCACGACCTAAAATAAAACTTGATATGGAGTGCACAGCAGCAGTCACATGGCGGCTGATTATTACATCATGCTTTCAGGCAATTTTTGCAAATTACTCTAACACTTTTGTTATCTTTTAAATAAAATCTGACATGACTCTGATACACTACCAGTCAAAAGTTTGGACACACCTTCTCATTCAATGCTTTTTATTTATTTGTACTATTTTCTACATTGTAGATTAATACTGAAGATTAACACTTTTTTATTTACAACATAATTCCATATGTATTCTTTTATAGTTTTGAGATCTTCAGTAATAATCTACCATGTACAAAATAATTACACAAAAACCATTAAATGAGAAGGTGTGTCCAAACTTTTGACTGGTAGTGTATATCTTAATTGTTTTAATGTCCCTTTCTCTAGCATGTTAACGTGAGAATGCTGTAAGCCATTTTTGTTGTTATGTCAATGAGATTCTAAGCATTTTGTTGTTTTAAGAGCAGTGTGCGTAATTGTGAAGTGTTGAAAAGTTTCAAATTTTCACAGTTGCAATAAATTGTTACATCTCTTGTCACTCTCTGTGGTTCTGTGCTGAAGACTGAGGCAGAATTATCTAAAACCTGACTGCTATTCCCAGCGTAATTTTTTGGCACAATCAGTCATCCCATCACAGTTGGTGTGGGTACAATAAATGAAGGGGAAAAAAAAGTTGAATGTTTCCAGCTGGAAGTATTGCTACTGCTTTGACTGACAGAAGAGCATTCAGGCAAAGAAAATTAATTATTACAACTTCAGAAAGTAAGACAGGAGGCAGACATTAATTTTGGGTTGTAGAGCTAAGTGCATATTGTCACACTCCACAAGCTGTGTTGTCCAGAATTTCTCTTGAATAATGTGATACCTGTGTTTGTTTCTGTTTCATCCTGAATGCATTCAAAAAGCAACAATTTTCAGATGAATCAATATTGTCTTTCTATCACATCACCTTCAGTCTCTCCTGATAGAATACTCTATTTATTATGCATGCTGAGAATAGAACAGAAAGCTACGGCTTCCGTCAAAGTTTTTGGCATAAAAACACAGCGCACACCTTCAGAGTAAAGGAAGATTGTCTGGCTCGCATTATAAATTCATTACAGTTCAATCAGACAGTCTTCCTCTATGTTTGCACCTTAGCTATACAAACCCTAAAATACATAGAAGCCCTGTGGATGGAAATATGATCTCTAGTGAGAGCTTACAGTCTTGTGTGCATGAGGCCTGTTTTTACATACAGAGGTGTATTACCACCATTACAAATGTTTCCCACCGAGTGTTGAATCAGTCCCCATGAGCTCGTTTCAAAGTATTCATGTGTGTGTTGACTCAATCGCTCGTTCACTCACGCTCTCTTTTGAATCATCACACTGCAGTTCAGAAACAAACTGGAGTAGCGTCGACCGCCACTTCGCCCTGCTACATTTCTCATTGAATTGTATGAAAAAGGATATCACCCACAGGTTAGTAATACAGATCTTGTATTCCTGAATTATTGATGCACAGGGAAGACTACACGTGTTGGCATACTAACCGATACAGGAAGGAAGTGGCTTGTCCCAGACACGTCTGTCCCCGCTCAGGCAGGTCAGCGTACTGCTGCCATGGAGACTGTATCCAGGGTTGCAGGAGTACAGGACAAAAGTGTTGGCATAATGACCGTCGTCCTGGATCTTATAGCCGTAACTAGGGACACCTGGTTCCTCGCAGCGTACGAGGTCAAAACCTAGAAAGAGACACACAGACACACACAGGTATGCAGCCACATACAGATTACGGTAGATCTTTCTGTCCAAGCAGTGCAACAGTGTTGCATAAATGAACAGGGTGATTCAGTTCTGGACAAGAGGACAGAAGGTCATTCTGTTCTTGTCCTGAATCCCACTACTTCCTGCAGATATTTTCAAGTTTGAACAGGCTGTTAATGTTAAAAAACCTATGTGACAGCTGCAGTGAAAGCTTCAGGACATTTCTATGAATTCTACTCATATGCCTGTGTCAATGAAAATGTGAAAACGTATAAGCTTCCCGCTTTTCAGAACAATATGATGACAGAAGTGACGGTCGTAAGACGCGCCAGTAGTTATATTTATGGATTGAAAATATACTTGCTATATGAAACTGTGGAAACACATCAAATGATAATTTCACATCCCACATCAACAAAAATACACAGAGTCTCTGTGTTTTGAAGATAAACAATAGGAAGGCTTTCTGCCTCTAAGACGGATGGATAAACAAAGACACAACAATGTCACCAACATATTTTTCCATCCCCTCAGGTCAGCATGTTATGATGAAAACATCTTCCCTCAGATCAGGGGCATCAGAGCTGTTGTGTAATGGACAAAAAAATATGATTTGGCCACTATTAGATATTGTCTTTAGCTGTGGATGTAGTATGTTAGACAATTTATGTGATGTGACAACTCCCTGACAGCATATTCTGATCTAACTTATAAATAACTGGCACCAAAACAAGCTTAATTTCTACATATATCTTCGCTGAGTTCAACAGACTAAAACTATAGTACTGGAAAAGATGTCCGTAGGTTTCATGTTATGTTTTTCAAGTATATTTCCAAAATGCTTCCCTTTTACATCCAGCTTTTCACAACTGTCAGTTCCTTCCTGGATCCATTTCAGCAAAATAAATAGCCTACATCTCACCTCTGTCAGCCTTTCTTGTTAATGTCTTGAACAGATGTATTGTGAATTCTTATTACTCTATTAAAGTAGCCTCTAACACTGTGCATTATTGGGGCTGTTTTACTCAGCCCCTGACTCTGCTTAGGAAACCACTCCGGATCAGATGCTTCTCCTTTCTCTTGTCTAAACCATCCATCAATCTCTCTTATCTATCCATCAGCTCACCTATTGTAGCAGAACTTTGACGAAGGTGTCACCTTCTGCAGTTTAATGACTTGCAAATTGATGGGAGTCTAATGGTTTAACTGACACACAGAGAGCATCTATCTGGTATCCATGTACCATCTACCTTCATTCGTTTGTCCCTTCGTCCAGCCACTCTTCCACTCCAGATGTGTCACTTTCTCACCTTCTTTTAATGACTTACGGATAAATGCTCCTCTAATAGCCTCTTTGACTTACACAGCAGCTGGTCTTGCCTTCTTAACAGACTCTCTTTAAAGCTATTAAGACGTGTGTGTGCGCGTGTGTGTGTGTGTGTGTGTGTGGGTGTGTGTGTGTGTGCGCACGTGTGTGTGTGTGTGTGTGTGTGTGCGCGCGCGAGAGTCTGTTTCAAGCATTCATATGCTCATTTCCTTTTTTCTGTATGTTGTTCAGTTTCACTTTGGCCTTCAGGAGAAGCTACATGCAAAACTGATTGTTGGTTTCTTTTCAGCTGTCAAATATGAAAGAAATTGCTTTGTAATTTGCTGACTGAGAGACTAGTCTCCACAGATTTGTAGTACATGACACCTGGTTCTGGTATGTGACAGCAGCACTCGATATACATTTAACTGATGCACAGGACGACGCAGAAAGTATTTGAGGGGACAATCTAACACAAGATAGTCACCCCCATGATTACATCAGCAAAAATTACTCTTTGTTTTTGTGCGCATATGTAAAAGTGTGTATGTGTGTGTCCAAGAGGAATAACTCACCACCACACAAGGTAACTTACTTGTGTATGTGAGTCGGAAGCCTTGATTGGTTCCGGAGGCATTGCTGTTGAACTCCAGCCAAAGGTGATTGGACGTGCTATTCATGACTTGACCCATCATGCCATCGTGTGTAAAGTTGCCAAGGAGACGAGATGAAGTGTTTTCTCCATCATACACCTGTCAATCAAAACACAAAACCGGGGCTGCAGAACATGAATAAAAACATGAGTTAAACATGTTTCTATCATAAATGAAGGGAACATCATTGAACATGGCTGCCACGTGCACTGCTGACCTGTTCAGGGGGAAAAAAAGTAGGGCAGAAAATAATGTGGTAGGAAAAATAAAAGGGTTTTGATTCAATTTACATCAGGGTGGACCTTGCAAAGACATGGGGACGTTCACATGAAAACTGTTACTGTCACAAGTGAGCATTTATTCCAGAGTAAAGAAATAACATGTTGAGGGGGATTCGTGGTGGGTAAATAAATTGGTTACCTCACTTAAAAGGCTGTTTGCCACACTAAAAGTGACAGAGTGAGAATACTGTACAAGCTCATTTTGAAGTTCGTAGTATAATCCTTGTCTAGAACCTGTGGGAGTCAGTACATTTGAGTATCACTTTAATTTCTGTATTGGCAGAAAGGATACTGCAGCCCAGACTGAAAAATGAAAAAGTAGTTTATTCACAGCGGAGGATGTCTCCAGCAGTGATAAGTGTCCTAAATTTTTGTTTATATTTTGAAAAATTATCCTGCTAACATGGATTCATTTTACAGAGGAAACCATTAGCAAGGAATGCAGTGTGTTTCCTGGAAATCATTGATAAAAGCTACAAGTCTCAGTATGCATGTTCTTTACTGTTAACTAAATACAGCATCAAAAACATGCCAACGCCTGACAATCCGTCTTGCACATCTGAGGAGGTGAAAATAGCAGAAGCGTGAAAAGAAGAAAGTGAAGACAGATCTGATTTACAACCGTATAAAAACATCACTGAACTAGATTAATATTGCAGGACTTTGTATTTCCTTTGTTGATCAGCGTTTTCTCCTTTCCATGCGTACAAATTACGAGATCACTAAAGATGCTTGCATTGTAGCCTGACTGAAAAACTGAGTCACTCTTTTCACTGTTTGGAATATAACCTGCAACTGCATGCTCATACAGGCAAACCAAACAAGAGACAAAACAGCTGGAAACCACTTATTTCAAACGAGCACCGTGAGACATGGAGATGAACAGAGCGAAGTAATGGCTGCCAGAAAAATCTTTGCAACTTGGAAGCACAATAAAGTTGAGGAGAGCTTTCAGTTGAAGAGCCGATGTGCACAACCACTACTGTACTGTTTATATTCAAATATCCTTTCACTATATTCGAAATTTTTGTTTTCTCCAAAACTAAACGCAATGTTTTGTTTCTAGCAAATTTAACAAATTTGCTGTTCTTCTGTTGTCACAGTAAATTAACATGGAATCATACAGGCATGGCAAATGTGTGTATTGTATATTTTTGTGAAAAATATCGTTCGCAACACACAAAGCGTGCAAATGGAGAACAGAGCGGTGTGTACGACAACAAAGGAAGTTAAACAAATTGATAGATTTTGTTATTATTTAAACTTTTGAGGCCAACTTTTAAGCTCACAAGAGTTAAGTATTTGATACCAAAACACTTTGTAATACTATCACACAGCTGGGATATAAATGTGAAGTGTTCGTGCTTGAACTCTTCTTACTTACATTTGACAGCCTGTGACATTTCCACAGATTGGCGGTGACAACTCTGCAGGTGGCAGGAATGCCAAAGAAAAGGGCCAATGTACTGTTCTATCGCTACAAGTGCTACAAGTCAGCGGAGACACTTCCACTAGCTATGAGGACGTAGTTACAGTAGATTGCAGCATGTGGTTATGATGGAAAGCAAAAATATAGGGACGGACAGTGTGAAATGGTATCGGTAGCGTTGCTTCCTCATTTCCCTCCCATGTTCCTCCCCTCTCAGCTTCCCCCTAAGTGTCCCCTGGTTTTGCAACTTGCTGTCTTGTCTCCTCTCGCTTTCTCTTTCTGCCTTACTTTCCCTCTATCTTCCTCTCCTCCTCTCTCTGTTTCAGTAAAACTCTGTATGGTTAATGAAAAGCCCTGCAGCTCATAAATCAACATGTCACCATCTGCCACCCCTCCTCTCTCCGTCTGACTCTCCCTCTCTTTCTCCCATGTTCTCCTACCACCTCTATTTTTATAACAATTCCTGCACACCCCTTACTTTGTTTCTTTCTCACCCTCTCTTTTGTCTTCGGGGATGAAGTTAATCTGAGTAAATTTGGTCAAGCACTGTATTAGGTGACATTTTTAGGCAAATTGAGCTTGGTAAGCCCTTTCTTTGACAGTGCCAGGGCGAAAACATAGCCAATAGCAAGAGGAATTGTAATGAGCTCGTTCATATGTTGCAGGAGATTTTCGCCTCAAGCTGGCTGGAGCTGTCAAACAAATGGTTTCTGTTCAGAGTGTTCAGCTGCAGCAACAGGAATTAGCTCCATTACTGTTAGCCCGGGGAGTGGCATGCTAATTGCTAGCCTAAGTGGTACTTTGGGGGTTTCCTTCCAGTGCACTATGCTTTCTGCTAATTCTTTGGGAAATTATAATTAACATACATGTAGAACATTACTAGAAATTGCCCTTAAAATGCATAAATGTAAATTTTTATGCCATCACACAAGATAACTATAGTACAGATAATTTCATCGCATCAAGCATCTGGTGTCTTTTGCATAATTAGTACTTGTTACGCAGCCAGTTGTGGATGGTAGTCTATATTTTTAACATGATGGAGGTATATTTGCAAGAACCAAGCTGCTCCATTTCACACTTCCCCCCCTAAATAATTTATGAGAGTAAAGTTAAATAACCATGCTTGAAGCTATTATTAGATCTTTATCAGTAGTGGGACAAACATATTGATGCAGCAAGCCAAAAAACATTTGGCCTGCGAATTAGACAAGAGAAAACATAGTATCAGATTCAGTTATTCTCTAGTGTGCATGCATGTTCAAATTGTGTGAAAGGCATTGTTGTTTTTTGGTTAGAGAGCAAAGGTCATGACAAAAATACGAATAGGAAATATTCTAATATACTATTATATCTACAAAAAAGGACTGGCCATGCTGTCTGCAATTCCCCCCAAATTAAAATCAAAATAAAACAAAAAACCCAAAACAACACATGCAAGTATTTTTGTTAAAGCAATGAAACGTTTTTCACACCCAAGCAACTGCATTAGGGAATTTGAAAAACATGATGCTTGTCCAGATGTTTTAATGCTTTTTTAATCATTCCTTCTGTGCGAAGCAACACAATCATCCAACTCTAATAATTCTATTTATCTAATGACACAAATGGCTATTGATTATTATGTCAAACTAACCTGGTCAAAAGTGTAATGAATTACAGCTGTAGTATTTTGCTAGCTATGGACTATTAATGCATCTGCAGCACATCATTGCACTTATACATCTGCAAAGCACAAGGAGTGGAAATTGTCGCGGAGAAACTCTTTCTTTCAATGAAGTTTATTTATGTTCAGTAATTAAAGATCTCAAGCATAGAAAGTAAAACAAAAGTAATATGGTTGTATGCCTTATACAAATAATTAATAATAAACTGACAATGTTGTCATCAGTCTTGGGGATCCATTAGTTATTGATTGATATATTAGATTCCGGTTTAACTTTTATGATCTCTAGTTGTTAATATAATTACTTATTTACTTGGTTTTCCAGTTCCGGATAAAGAATCACTTTATTATTACAAGACAAATAGTGGATATGTGTTTTTATGTGTGTGCATTGAATGCTGAAAAACATTGGGAGCATTGGCTCCCCTGCTTTTCTTCATCCTTTCCTTCAGGAATCAGGGTGTAATGGACTATTACAGACAACATTTAAGCATGTTTATGTCTGTCAACCATCTTTTTGTCACTCTCCTCTTCTTTAAAGGAGGTTTTCTCTTTTTTATATACCTATCCCACTGGGAAGATTTCCAGCTTTTACAATGACATTAAGCCTCTCTAAAAGTCAGGGAGAACCCTGCTAATACAATCTAACCACAGACAGGCTCAGCCAATGCTCTGGGCCTAAGACTGATAATACACTCTAACCACATACTGGCTTAACCATGCCCTCAGGCCTAATACCGCTAAGAGACATTGTGAATAGAAACAGTTTTAAACGATGTCTGTAGGACAGTGTCAAGACAGTAAAACAGTTCAAACAACTGCTCCTATCTGACATTGTAGTGGGCACATGTACTGGAACAGAGGTTCATAGTATAAGGACACATGAGCCTTGAAACATCTAGAATTCTCTTTGTAATTCAAAGGTACACAGGTATACACATCTAAGTTTCTAATATGCAAACATTCACTGAATACTTTGCCTGTCACACTGTGACATCTCCAGATGCTTGAAATTTATGAAGGCAGCAACATACTGAGAAAACCATAATGACATTCTACAGATCAAGCTTGCATCACCTCACAGTGTCAAGTGCAACTTATCTTTTCCAGCTACAGCTGACATTTATGATGAAGCAATATGGTGTTTAGTTGCAACGAAACAATGCAAGTAGTTGAGGCGTTATTTTCAATACAAATGGTCACATAAACAACCACACTACATTGTGCAGCAAATATTGCAGTATAGAAAGAACAACCTTAAAATGCAACATGTGTAGACTGCATGGTGTTCATTAGAGGGTTAACGGAGGCAGAATTGATCCTTTTGTGCCTCTGCTTCCAATGCAGTCATTCAGCCTGGATGGCCACTCCAGCAGGAGCACCATCAGCGCTAATAGAGAACATGGTTAATAACCCCCTGCAGGGATGTTATTGCTTCTTACAACAATGTTTAACACATCTAACAGGTAGGGCCAACCTTGATAATACAATTTAGCTACATACTGGGTAAGCCAAGGATTCAAAGCCCCTCCTGTTGTTCATGCTTTTCCTCGCTGCCTTGTTCTTCCACACTTCATATAATTAAAGGATGCACATTCCCTGACACCTTAATTAGACCAGGTGTGCACTGCCAGATCAAAACCTCTCAGTGTGAACGTGCTTTGAAGACTGCATTGAGAAACTTTGCACTCCACAATACATCATAACAATGACTGCTGCATACACTGACAAAATGTGAAGAGGTGAAAGCCTCTTCAAGGCCTTGGTGTCAAACACAAAAGAAGGAACCAAAGTACAGATACCGCCATTAAAAAAAAAATCATTCCAGCATCATTCAGAACTTCTTGATCAGTGAGTGAGTGAACTCAGAAAAAAAAAAAAAGTGGTGATGGAGTGGTTCAGAATGAACTGAAATCATATTCAAAAGTCAAATCAAGGTTGGGTATTTCTTTTTATATAATTGATTGTTAAATACGATTGGGTGTGTAAACATGAAATGTTTTTTTCTCTGTTTTAAGTAACTGCACTGTAATCTATAGATTTATGTTAATTATTTGAAACCATGATGGTCAATTATTTTCCAGTAAAAAGAAAAAAAAAAAAAAACAAAACAGATAAGGTTTTGCATGTAGCATGTGGGTCAGTGTCTGATGAATCAATGAGGGAAACATGTTGCCCGAGCAAAAATAGTTAGAGATCTATAATCATTACTGGTCTGGTGTGATCCCTACAGTAAATACAAGTAATTTATTTCTTTTGGCACATAATTTAGGTGTGTTCATGATTATGTTATCATCCACAACTCAATTATTGTTTCCTTTTCAAGCATAAGCAAACCTATCATGTAATAATCTGTTCAAGTATATGAGTGTCAAAATATATACAGCTTTGCATATAGACAGCTTTTAATGGTATAATCCAGTGCATGCATTGTGTGTGAGTGAACCCATTCATAAATTATGCATTTATGGATTTTCCACCTGATTGGGGAAAGCTTGTCATATTTGTGTGTGTGCACGTGTGTGTGTGTGTGTGTGTGTGTGCGTGTGTGTGTGTGTGTGTGTGTGTGTGTGTGTGTGTGTGTGTGTGTGTGTGTGTGTGTGTGTGTGTGTGTGTGTGTGTGTGTGTGTACCTTGAGATAGTCTCCGTCTTGCAAAGAGAAGCTCTCAGCTTTCAGCATGATTCCTTTGCCCTTTTCAGTAGTGATGCGGTAGATGCACTCATGGTTGTTATCATAGTTGGAGGGGAAATTTGGAGAAAGGAGAACGCCTTCAGGTCCTAGTGAGGAGGCACCACACTCGGCTACAGCGAGAGTGTAAAGGGGAGAGGGAAAGTGTGGGTAAAAATCACAGCAATTTTATCTAATTATACTGAGCAGTCTGAATATCTGCGTTGGCTTGTGCCAAAAAAAAAAGAGCACAGGTGAGGACTAAGAGAGATTGTAGTACAGTGCATATAATATTATTAAACTCAGCAGATATGCTAATAATAATAATAATAATAATAATAATAATAATAATAATAATAATAATAATAATAATAATAATAATGAACCATGTAACATGGCGTGAAAAGCCCTTTTTTGAAATGTGCTTCAAAATAAAAAAAAATAAATAAAAACAAGGATAAGTAACAGCAGCATACATTCAAAAACAAAGCAATTAAACTACAAAAGATTAAAACGAGGGCAAAACGAAAAACTTTGTATAAAAGCAGGTCTAGATTAGTTTTGTTAGAAAAAGTGTTTCATAGAAATTATACAGAATTATCTAGCAGGTGCAGTGCCTATCAAAGTTTTGGAATTCAAATTAAGTGGAATTTTCTCATATGCAAATGAGGAGAGGAGAAAATAGGAGAGCCGAGCAGGCTTTTAACTCTCATTGAGGAGGACCACCACTACATCGAAGGGAGACAGAGGAAATGGAAGTAATGAGACAGACGAGAGGGAAAAAGGTGGCCTGGAACAATATGAAACACTGAAAAAGATGCCGTCTTTATCAAATCTGACCAAAGATCACCCTTGTGAAATTTACAACAACACTTCCGTAAATGTTCTGTGCTGTCAAAAGCAGATTAGGGTTCAAGATAAGGAGCATAAATGCAAGGATAGTACCAGCGATTCTTTAGAAATTCTTTTTCAAGTGAAAACAGCACCATAGAGTGGTAGTGAGAGAACAGAGGATAGTGAAGAGGGAGGCGGAAGGAGAGAAGAGAGAGTTGGAAGAGCAAGAAAAGATATCAGATGAACCAAGACAGACAGGAGCCTTTTGAAAATGCACAGAGAGAAATTAGAAAAGGGAAAAGGGGAGTAACAAAAGACAGTTATAACACTTTTCATATAGCAGCTAATGCACTAATTATCTATCCAAGGAATGTCTAAATACAGAGGGAGAGGAGGAGAAATAGTTAGTTAGAAAGAGATGGAGAGTTAAAGCGAGGGACATTCAGAAAGAAAAAGGGAGAAAGATGAACCCGATGCACGTTGCCAGCTGCTGTTGCTCAGTTTCCTCTTAGTCAGGCCTGATCTCTTGACAGATAATGCTATTACAGCATTTTCAGTCTGCTCTTTCTGGGGCTTGAAAATTACCAGCAGCCACCAGTTAGACTCTCATAAATTACCAGCAGCTTCCAAAGAAACACTGATATGCATCAAATACCAGAAAATTACAACCTGCTAAAAGCCAAATCCTGGAAAATAAAACCAACAGTCAACCAGTCAAATAACTATAAATTACCATTCTGTTGGCAATAAAACTGTGGTGAATTACAACCAGGAAAACATTGATACTTTACCTCTAGGCTTATTCTGGAAAAGAAGTTGATTTGAAATTTTTATTTTGCCATTTATTTTCACAGCAGATACAATCAATCTAATGTTATCAATGATATCTGAAGCCAAAAAAATCTCTTAGGCTTGTTACTGTGATGCTCTATACAATTTTAAGTAAAGACTAATTTATAAAGAAAGATGTCTGAAAGTCTGTGTCATCAATATACTAATTAGTGCGTCTGGCTGATCTGGATCTGACAGTGTTACCTATACATCGTGGAAGTATGTTGCTCCAGACTCGTCTGCCTCCACCCAGACAGGTGATCTTGCTGTCTCCTTCGAGTCGGTAGCCGTGGAAACAAGAGAAGGCCAGCGAGTCACCAACTCGAAACCTGAATCCCATCCTCCTGCTGAATGCTGGTACGCCAGGATCCTCACATGGCTCTAAGTCGTACTCTGTACATCCAAGAGAGAGAAAATGACGAGTCACTATAAGACAACAAGGTGGTATGATATAACTATGTAAATAATGTTAAGTTAGCCAAAGCTAGAAAGAAAAGAATTATTATTTTTTTAAAAAATGAAATTATCTAATTTTATGCAGCTAAGCTAATGCTACATTTAAATCCAACAGATAAATGTGTTAAATCAAAGAATAATTACTGAGACTAGATCCTTAGTTGAAATAACAAGAATGCTGAAAAAGAAAAAAAGAATTTATTTAATTCACAGATTAGTTTCCCTGCACTATTTAGACTGTCTGACGAGGGACAGTTTCATCCACTGAGAGAGGTATCTCTTCAAACAAGAACCAGCTCCAGATGGGCCATGCTTAAAATAAGCTTGGAATCACTGCCAAGAATTCATGTGGGCTGTTGATACAAGGTACGGCACACTAGGTCAGTGGTAAAAATGACTTACTCTGGTGATGGCACAGCTTTGAAAAATCTGTCATTTAAAATAACAGGTAAGCAGTTGTAAGCTTTAAATTCATGTTTTCATCACTTGGCTGAGGGAGTCTTCAACGATTCAAGAGTTTTTTTTTTTTTTTTTTTTTTTTTTTTATAAAGCTTTCATGGTTTGCCTCACTTCAACAATGAATTTACTTGTGGAATAAATACTGATTAGCTCCACAACCCAAAAAATATGCAAAAAGGGCACAAACTGGAACCAAACATTATCATAGAATGAGGTGTGTTTCTTAATTTCTGCTGGTAAACCCGTGAAAAGACAAAATGTGGCTGAAGTCTAATCCACTTTTTAACTGTTTTCTTCCTCTCCTGGTTTAACAACACAAGCGATAGAGTCGTGTTGGAGGCTAAGAGCTAGTCCTCGGCATCTCTGTGGCTCCACAGCTGTCTTCAGCTTCTTACTGTGTCACTGTATTTTCTTAACTCACTTTTAGTAATTGAATCATATCTAAAGGATCTGATTTAAATCCCTCCAGTAATTAAGCCCTGTTCACACATTCCATTTCACTCAGAAATATTTTGCTGAAGATAAATATGCTCTAACTGTCATTTCGCTGCAACACTAATGATTGTCCTAGGACAAACTTTAATTCAGGGTACTTGCTGCAACTAGCCCGTCCACTTTAGAGATACCGTGGTCACTTGTAGCTGGCTCTGGTCTATGGACATGTGCTGTAAGCTTGCATTCACTATATGGGAAACAGTCACAATGGTCTCATGGAACAGCTCAGCGAAGCTTCTTTTACTGGAGGTGCAGTACTTAACCAGATGTATATTTGAAAAACCAACCAGTTAGTTTTAATTAACCCAAAAAAATCACCTTTGCCTCGCTTCTCAAAAACTCCCTTTGACAAGTGCGACGAGTATTTTACAGTTTTACAAAAGAAAAGACTGACTTGTGAGCTTGGCAAATGTACATCTGGCTGACTATCCTGCCGCCATTAAAGAGAAGTGCATAGCAGCTTCCCTGAGCTTTCTTTATGGGGTCTTCTCACTCATGCAGTGAATGAGACAGTTTCAAATTAGGGTGCGAGTGCACTATCTTAATGCTTTTTCAGGTTTTATAGTAGGCCTATGACAATGATCATAACAGTAATCAGCTTAAAAAGGCATATAATTAGGTTTTAAAACTTACAGGTTGGCAAAGTGCCTTCCTGTTTCACACCATTTTTTAATCACCTTCACCATTAACTTATTGCTCTCAACATTTGCAAGGCAGAATAATGTACCATGTGTGCACACAAGAACTAACAAGCATGTAATATAGCCACTCCTTCTGTTCAGTCTGTCAGTCCAGAATGCAAAGATACGTGCATATGCCCACTTTTAAAGGAGTGCTAAATCTGTTCCGTAAAAGGTGTTAACATGAATCCAGCAGGCAGAAAATGCAACTTCTGTTTTAGTGTTCTCACCTGAGAAAGTAATATTAAATCCTTCGTAACTCATGGAAAAGTCCGATATAAATCGCAGCTGAGCGCTGAAGTTCCCATAGAGTCCAGCTTTAACACTAGGGGGCAGCACTGAGCCGGTGAGTCGCGCCACTGGAACCTGGAAATTGCCATCCTCCGTGATGGACAGGTAGTCGTGATTCTCCTCCAGATGGAATGTGTGGAAAACCAGATGGACTCCTGCATGAATGGACAGTAAGATGGATGAATGGACAGATGAACGCATGAATGGATGGATAGACATGCAGTAGAAGGCAGAGGGTTAGTCACAGTTACACAAATAGCAGCAGATGAACACAGACGTCAAATCAGAAACAGACCCAAAATTTCAAGCAGCACTGTGCAAAGGTCTTAGACACTTTAGATGTTTAGATATTTGTCCTTTATGCAACACCCTTTGATTAGCCCAAAATAATTCAGCGTCGTGTCTGAGTCAGAAAGCACTATATGCAGTAAGAAAAACAAGGAGCTCCCACAGTGTCCTGATCTCAGCATCAGTAAGTGAGTCTTGGATTTCATTGGGGGATGGAAGACGATAGTTGTGCTGAGTTCTCTGATAGGATTTGGCCAAGTTATCTGTTAAGTATCTCGAAAAACTGTGCAGGAGAATATGTGCTATTGTAAAACCACAGAATTTCATGTCAGCCAGTTCACATGATTATAAACACATTTATTATCATTAGAAGAAACAAATTAGAATAACATTTTCCAAGCAAGAATTGGTGTTTTCATTATGTCTGTGTGTGAGTGCTGTTACCTTTCCCATGAGACACCTCTATTGTCCAGGTGCAATTCAGAGAATTGGGGTAGAAGTCAGGGAAGCCAGGAGACAGAATAGTCCCAGTTTTACCGAAAACATAACCTCCACATAGAGCTAAAGAGAAGATTGGAACAGAGCAGGAGAAGAAATTTCTATTTTACAATTTTACACAATAGATATAGCATTTGTACTGAGCTAACACATCACAATTAAAACAGAGTTGGCTGAAAAAGAATTTAAAAAAACGGCAGAAAGTCAAATTACCTGAACTTTGTGAATTGAGCATGGTGTTTAAATGCCCTTCATACAAAATAAAATTTCCTGGCAATATTAAGAAATTACCGGTTGGTTATATGAGATAATATATACTGCAAAACAATGTAAACCAATAATGATTAAGTGTTAAAATATTAGACATAGAGAGCTGTAAATGTAATGCCTTGAAATCCAACAATGCTTAATTCCCAATTGGTGTCCCAATTGGGAATTAAGCAATTCCAAAATTTTGCAAATGTGTCTTACACCACAATGACGCAAGTTAACATAAGTAAAAAAAACCTTTTCATGTAACTAAAAGCTGGCAAATGGGAATTTAGTTCAAGCTATTATCACATAATCCAATTTTTGGTGAAAGAACATAATATTAGAAATATTTGTGTAATCAAAACTGTGTAAATTATGACATGCACCAAACGGTTAACGTCATCAAACGCGTCATATTGTGTTATAGAATAAAGGCAAAACTTTGTCAGAAATA
This sequence comes from Amphiprion ocellaris, assembly GCF_022539595.1. NCBI lineage: Eukaryota > Metazoa > Chordata > Actinopteri > Pomacentridae > Amphiprion > Amphiprion ocellaris. The sequence continues at coordinate 15,593,516 of NC_072766.1, forward strand.
GAAGTTAGTTAATACTGCATTTGATCTGAGCTACAGAGAAAAAGAAGCAAAGGGGGAGAGATGCACTTGATGTAGAAACAAAAGGAAAACAGAGCAGGGGAAATGTGACAGACAGAAACAGAGAGTGGTTTATTGAAAAAGAGTGAGATATTGGTGTGTGCATGTTACCAGACACCTACCCACCACACTGAGCCAAACCACTGATATGGAACAGGACAAATTCATTTGGGATAGAGCAGAATGGAAAATACTATAGCAATGTAATGGAGAGTAAAAGAGGGCTTGCAGTGCATTAGAGACTGCTGAACTAAGATAATATATTGACTCTTTGTTTCTCTGTGACTGTGCCTCCATCCCTTTCAATTCTATTCAGCTCAATTCAGTTACATTTAATTCAATTAAAGTGCTTCAAGGTGTTTGACTGGCATGACAATAGAAAAGGGAGTCTTTTCTTTCCAATGAAACAAACCGATCCCAGTCTATGAACTAAATCACAGACAATAGTATTTTTCCTCACTGTTACCACCTGTCCTGATAGCTGAAGATTTATATATATATTAGTGCACAAAATTCCCCTTTAGTGTCTAAAATAAACACTGTAATGATTCATTTTGTGAAAGGTTTATAAAATTACTATTTATTACCTCTGCCTTTATGAAGACAGATGTTGCAGCTTCTCTTATTTCTTCATGCTGCAGCTACTCCAGTGGGTAGACCGAGGCTTCACCTCTCCCTCCCTATCTCTCTGTCTTTCAGTGTCTTTCCCTCCATCTCATTCCATATCACATTTCAACAGAGCCGCAGCTGAGTTGAGTAGCAGTAATGAGAGCTGCTCTCTCTCTTCTGTCTGACTAGCTGTCTTGTGTGTATTGTGGTCACACTCACATCAGGATTCAGTAAAAACTGGGACGCTGTCTGACTAAATGACCCTTGTTGAAAGAGGCATGTGCCTGTCTATGTGAGCATACTGTATCAGCGGTGTGTAACGGTGCATACTTTGAAAGATCTGTGTGTGAGAGGATAAAGACAGACTGTTAATGAATGTATACAAGGGACTCTGAGCAGTGCAATAATGCAAAAAAGAAAAAAGAAAGGGACAAAAAGAAAGATTATTCATGTCTAACAAAAACATGAGAGGCAAGCAGACTGAATTCCGATAGAAATGCAGATGCAGAGAGATATAGCTAGCCTTTCAGAGACAGGAGAGGTACATATATAAAATAGAACAGCAGATTTTAGCTACATGCGTCCTCTTTCCTGCCTTCAACATTTTCTCGATCTTTAATTATCTTCCTCTTAGAAGAAGCTGTGTCATTTTTTTTTAAAAACTGAATGGGATACTGTGACTTTGGTCACTTCTAACAAGTTGTTGTTTTGGCACCAACTGCAGACTTTAAAATGTCACAGTGGCCCTTCAATATTCTCCCTGACACATAAAAGAGCAGCCAGTGTTCTTTATTATCTGTTCGGCGATTTAGCTGACCTGCAGGAATAAGGTCAACAGTTCGGGCCCAACAGACACTATAGCATTACTGGAAGGGAATGGTGCCTGCACACCCGCAGGATGACTACATACCATTATGTTTTCACTTTAAGTCGCAATATTGTCAAAATAATGAATTCCGGGGGCTGCGTTAGATAGTGTGTATGAAATGTTAACTGCGCCTTTGAGACTTTACTGTAAATAAGACTACTGCCGTTATTGTGTGTATGTGTGTGTATAAGCTGCTTGAAGCACAGCTTTGGGAGATCTTAAAAATGATTTTTTTTCCTCTTCTAAAATGTTCTGATGTCTTCTCTGAATGACAACATGTGTAGCAGACGACACTGAAAAAAGTAAAGTAACAGAAGATTTAGCAATAGCAATAAACTGATTAGTTAAAATTGCAGTCATAAAATTACAGATGAACGGACAAACAAGTATAGTAAGGTAATAGTAACATGTTTGGCCACTAAGACGCTGAACCTCCAGGGAATCATTTGAACCATTCCTCCAAAAGATATTCCCTTATTTCATGTGTTTATGAAGGTGGTGGAGATCACCGTCAAGCACACTGGATCAAAAGGTGTTCCATTGTGATGGCTGTGAAGGCCATAGCATATGATTGGCATCTTTTTCATACTATTCAGTGCTTCCTATGGAAGGGGGCATTGGCATCCTGTAAGAGATGTAACTGTTTCATCATAGGTATTCACTCAGAACAACTTATATTGATTTGCATTGATGCTTTCCTCTAAGGAGAGAAGTGGACACAAACCATGCCGGCAAAATGCCCACCGTAGCGTCACAGAGCCATTGGATCAGCTCACTGTAGTGGTCAAGGTTTCAGGTTATTCCCCTTAATCTGTCACCTCTCTGTATTTGACTCATTGTGAGTTTGCTGCCTTAGCCATGTTTCTCTTATACACGACGTTCCCCCTCCCCGAAAGCAAACTATGACATATTACATTTTAGTCAAGGCTTATACACTGTTTCAGAAAAGTGCCATTCTGAAATAATGTGTCTTGTAATGTGACAGCTGTCTGGTGAGATGGCATGCTTGGCTGAAAATTGAAAATGTCACAGTGGTCGTTTAAAACTGCTTATGTTATATGGCTGATAGTGAAAGATAGATTGCCTCAGCATGAACTCACTCCCAAGTTGAGACATCCTGACTTTGGTTTTCAGATTGGATTCTTTTCAATCGGCAGATCAAATCAAGCGCCGTGTATTCATCTCCCATGATAGCATGAGCTGTGGGCAAAATGCTGAGCGGGGAGGCCTGCGAATGGCCAGCGAGCATCTGTTTCAATAGTGCCTGTTGACCTGCATAATTTCACTGCGAATGAATGTCCAACTTGAGTCACTGTGGTGTGTGTACATACTGAGAGTGGGGACTGATTGTACGATTAACACTACAGCTGCCAGCTACAAATAGTGAAACGATAAAAAAACAAATGACTAGTAAGAGGATTCATATCCTGGAAGTTCATCCCTCTCATCTCTTCTACCTCTGACACAAACCCTTTTCTGCCGTTTCACTCCATCTACTTCACTTCTGTTTTCACATTCATAAGAAGGAGGTTTATATGTTTAGAGCCAAATCAGTTATAATGTAAACGAATGTAAATGAATAGTGGATTAATCTCAAGCTGCATTGATTCATAGCTTACAAGAAATGATTAGAAATAGACCATGGAGTCTAGTAATAATATTTATGGGATGACTGAATTGTATTTTTGGATTTTTTAATGTTTGGGCCTACCTATTACATGATCTTTTACCCTCCTCTTATTTATCTAGCACAGTACAAACATGCTACAATAGGTACTGTGCTAAAAAAAACAAAAGGCGACCGTGGTGAAGTTGAGGCATCCTGCTGCTGTATTCGTCACTCACTGTCCAGATTTCGCTGACTGCAGTAGCAAAACTACCTCCAAATTATACCATTTCCTGAACAAATATCACCATAAGCGCGAGTCAGAGAAAAATTTAGTCATTTTATTTAATGTAATTTGTAAATGTAAAGAAAAACTAAATTGAAAATCCCTTTTATAATACTGGAACACTAATTTTCAGTAGTTTCTCAAGATTTTTGTTATGCCCAAATTTCAATTTAGCAATAAAAGAGGATGTGACACACAGATTTGATGTTAAATGCCATTAGGTAAATTTGCATTTTCTTCCCACAGGCTTCCCTCAGGTGCTGCCAAGACCTCCAGGATGCCAACTGCTGACTCTAACTTGCCCACATATGTGAAGGTCAGTGGTCATCTGTCTATATGTAGCGAGCATGTTGTAGACTGGAGACTTGTGCATAGTGTGCTGATCTAATATTATCTGGCATAGCCTCCATCCTCATCTGTCACTACATGGATAAGCAGCTTCAGTGCAGTTAACTGAAGGCTGGATATGAAGAAAAGAGCAAGATGACTGCAGTGTTGGCATAAGAAACTGCAGTGTTTATCAATGTTACACAATTCAGTGGACTATGCAGTTCCACCCTATTTTGTAGTGCTAGATTAATTTAACAAATATTGCATTTATATACAGTAGAATTAAAATGATTAGATAAAAATCTCTGAGGCTCCAAATTACCGCAACAATGAGTCTTGGCTACTCTTTCTGAGTTGCAGTGTTTAGTAGGAGAAATTAACATCAGCTCTAATGCTTACATAATCAGTCAGACCAGAATTTGGCCAAGATTAAATTCAGATCAAGATTACTTCATTTGCCAAACACAGGACTGAGCACAGCGTTTGACAAGCGTATTTACAAACCACTTTTCAGTTGGTTTTTCATTCTAAGAAATTCTGGGGGAAAATGGTCTTTGTCCTTTGAGAAACCAGTATGAACAGATAATGTACCATTTATTTTCTCTTTTCTTGAGGTCCCTTTTCAGGCATTGATTTAACCCTAAAAACAAGATATTTGGAAGTTTCTTACAATTAACATAATTCCTTTCAGCCTTAGAATGGTTTGGGTGTAACACTAAGTTGCCCACTTATTTTGCTCAAGCATGCAAAAAAAAAAAACATTATATGCAAGTTAACAAGGTCAAATTCTTGATTTTCACCAAACTGGGTCTTCTAGGTGTTACAGTGATTCTTGATGGTCACATTTTCCATAGATTCACGTGTTTCAAGAATATGAAACTCTTTCCTAAGAGGACAAAAACTAAAAATAGGGGGGATTCTAACCGTCACAGCTGGGAAGAGCATGACTCCACTGATGATTCTGCTCACAGACAATTGGCTCCTGATCACTAAGTGTGTATCCGGGGTCACATGTAAATGAGACACGTGAGCCAATGGAGAAGCTGCTGCCATGGCGACGACCATTGACTGGGATACCAGGATCGAGACACGAGTCCGACTCCATTTTGACACCTGAGAATCACATCACACGAGCACAGAGGCCACAGAGTTAAGAGGACGAGCGTATACGTGTCTGTAAGCAATTCAGAGTGTGTCTAGCAAACACCTCTATCAATCAGTCAATCAGCCTTACTTTCATATCTGATGCTGAAGCCTGCTGCGGAGCGGCTGTTGTCTGTGGTGAACAACAGGAACAGGAAGTTGGACGTAGAAATCAGGAAATGAGGCGCTTGGGTGCCGTGGTATTCGCCGATCAGGGGAGAGGAGGTTGAGGGTCCATCCCTGATCTCCAGCGTGTCATAGTTGACCTCCGTCTGGAACCTATAGACGAAGACAAATAGAGAAAAAAACAACCACACATAATAACCTGTCACACCCAAAGATAATCAGAATCTGTGCAAGGCAGTGTAACTACCTGTAAAAATTGTATTAAAAAAAAACTGATAATCTATTCAGCAATACACCGACACAACAGAACACACCAGAAATGATTGACACATGCTCTGCCTATTCAAATATCCCAAATAATCACATATCTAGCTTGTCTAACTAACTAGCAGAACAAATTACTGACTTGTTCTCTCACTCACTCTTATCTTTGCCTGTACTCCAATCTCTGTAATTGACTTGTTCAATAACTGAGCAATTACCTACAGTTGTGTCTGCAGGGCCCTGTTCCTGATTGTAGCTGGTTATCAATCAAGCCACCAAAAATAACTGATTTTGCAAAAGGACATCACACAAATGCAATTAACTACATGGCAGAATAGAAACCCAAGAGCTGGAAACCACTGGCACACTGTAAAACAACGCACTCTCAGAATAATAATGTCTGACCAGCTAAATGAAAAATTAACTAGCCTCTGCACCGGCATGCAGTGGTAATGCTGAATCATACACAAATGAAATGCCTCACAGGCGATGGAGGGAAGCTTGGCTTTTACATCACTTCCCAAAAAGACAAATTTCAGCAATAGCAGTTTCAGGCTACACTGCATCTGTCCGTGGCTTGTTTCCAGCAAAAAAATGTGCAAAAAGCCAACATTAATCTTTTACCGTAGCAGTAACTCACCAAGTTCATCTGTATCTGACTAACTTAAATTGCTGCTGAAAGACTGCCCAACTAAAATATTAACTAACTAAATGTTGCACTACCTAAACATACCTAATAACTACACTATCCAGATCAAAACAATCAGATTAACTTTCCGAGCAATTTTTAAGCAAACAAATCTGACAAACAGAAAACTTAATAACTTACTTGTCGAAGTGTATCTTTACAGCGTGGTCTGTTTGTGCTTCAATCACCCACTGGCAGTTCAGAGAGTCTTTATAGAAGGAGGGCCAACCAGGAGACAGCAGAACCCCAGTAGGAGCTGTGAGGTGGCCTCCACAGGGAGCTGGAGGGAAATGAAGACACACAAATGCCGCAGAGAATGAAATTAATTATTTTTTCTTGTAGCTGTGCTATGGCATGAGCACAGCATTCATATTTCATCAGGTTAGCAGATCCATCATCTTCTCTATTTATTTTAGCACTCTAATCCGCTCTAAATTTCTAGATTTCATGTGTAAACATTTGCCTTCAGAAATTATGCTGCGCCAGTCTTGTGCTACAGTAAACAATTTTGAGCTACTCGTGTTTGAAAAAGCCTAAAATAATTACAGCATGATAATTTATAGGGGAAATCAAGTATATTTAAGTGTCAAATGATGCCAAAAAATATCATTTCCCTGCAACTCATAAGGATGCAAGCAGCAAAACTGTCACATATCGAGACTAGTTTATAATTCACACTCAGACTGCAAAAATCTTAGTTATGATACATTAAAATGCATTAATTAGCTCTAGTTGAGTCTTAATTCAATATGAATACAAAATAAAACACCATGGTGTTACTTTTGGGTTTTATTGTTTATTTTTGAGCCTATCCAGCACTTGAATTAAGTTAAAATGTGGAGTAACAGCCTTGTAGAAAAAAAAAAACAAACTTCAGACTTGGAGTTCATGGTCTGTATATTATCCATTGCGCTCTCTACAATAAATGGCTTATCTTTCACATTCATACCACTTCTTCTCCTCTCAAGTAGCTGATACCTTTGCCCCTTGATTGCTCTCTTAACTCCAGACTGTCAGCAAGCTTAAAAAAAAATCACTTTTCTTCCTCTCACTTTCCTTTACCCACTCTATGCATACTGAAGCAGCAGCACTTGTGGAAGGGATCCAGAAGAAAGTCGTTCTAGAAATAAAACATAATTATCTTCCCCCTTGACCAATTGGAGGGATAACATTTTCCCCTACTCCATGCCTAATAAGGTGACCACCCTATTCAGTCTGATTGTCTCCTCCATTCGATTTATCAACAACAGGCAACATTTGATAAAGTCATTTAGACAATACAATCAACATGCAAAATGGGAAGGATATAAAAATAGACACTGAAATGCTCACAGGCCAGCGGATGCTATTCCCTTTCAAAAAGCGTTGAAATAACAGCACACCCTCTATCCTTTCATTATTGCTTCCACATATTAGCTTATCTTCACATTATGGATATATCTCTGTATTTTAGAGCCTGAATATAATAAATGTGTCTGACGGAATGAGTTCCAGCACAACTTGTGCCAATCTCATTTAAGATTATTGTTGAGAGAGAAAGATGTGTGCAAACAGGCTGAATAAGTGTGGGGAGGCTAGAGGCTAAAAGCAATTAGAAGAGAAATTTATACAATTGCAAAGGTGCATAAACACACTTCAGCTGCACTGTAAGAGCCGAATAGTTGAATGCTTTGTCATCTTATAGTCTGGTAAGCAGAACATTTTGAATGATTACCCACAGCTCATACATACGGTAAACAGTTTGTTCTGTGTGTGTGTGTTTGTCTGTTTACCTTCGCAGCGAGGGACAGCTGCAGACCAGACAACATTTCCATCCTGAATGATGCAGGTGACCTGATCTGACCCCTGGAGATAGAACAATCATATCATATTAACGTTCGTTACTTATATTACTATACAAGTGTTTTCACTTGACATGATGAATACCACAGCCAATAATAATACATCAGAGAAAACTTTTACATAGTTAATAAACAAACCTAAACTGAAATTACATCGCATTATTACCTGTGTCCGAATGAATCCTTGATCGCAGCGAAAAGCCACCGAGCTGCCGAGCTGAAACTGGTCACCGTACCTCTGACCGTTGACAGGGACTCCTGGGTCGTGACATTCATTCTGACCAAATGCTACAGAAGAAAGTGACCAAACAAAAGTTAAAATAGGAGCCTACACACATATAATGAAATGAACTGTATCAAACAAGGGCAGATTATTTTGGTTCTGAGAGAACAGAGAAAAAATGTGACAGAAAATGAAGAGGATTCTGACACATCACACCTACAGCTTACACTGCAAGCAGAATTACTGGGCAAACTGTATTTCTGAGGATGCATTTTATTGTCCAACGAATACAATGCTCCCACTCCCAATGCAAAATGACTGTGAACATCAAATCTGAAAGGTTTAACTAGATAAAACTGAGTTTTGTTTTTCTAAAGGAAATATGCAAGTGTGTACAATTATTAGGCAAATAAATTACAGACAGATTTTTACAAATCTTTGTCAAATTTTAAAGCGGAACAAATCAGACAACAAAAATGACCACATTTTTTGACATCTACTGACCAAAATAACTGCCAGTCTTTTAAATAGCTGCAGTGAACCTTCCATCCCTGGAGTCTGTCTGTTTCTTGATCTGTGCACAATGACCTTTCACTGAAGCAGAAACCACAGCCTCTCAAATGCTGTTCAAAGAGGTGTATTGTTTTCTCTCACAGTAAAAGTCTTGTTTGAGACAGGGCCACAAGTTCTCAATGTCAGGTGAGGAAGAGGGCAAGAGCCATGATCCCGGCCTTGCCTCTCACCTATTTTTTGTGTTTCTGCTGTTTTTTTCCTTGCCTTCGTGCCTTTTGTAGTCTGCTGATTGTCTCTGTGTGTTTGTGTGTGTTTGAGTATGTCGCTCCATCTCCTCCTGCTGCCAAGTCATCTACGCACCTGAGACTCCTTCACCGATCCAGACGCAGCAGTAAATCTACTCTTGCTCTTCCTTCTATTCACCAACAGATTGTTCACTTCGTCAACAAGCTACTAATGCTACAGCCAACCCAAACTCCAGCTAAGTCCTCTCTTGATTGCCTAATAAGTCAACTATATTTAGTGTGCCTCTGTGCCTCAGGTTCTCCACCTGCAGTTTATCAGGCTCTGCCCAGCTCTAAGCCCCGAACAAGCTGTCCTGCTCCATTCTCCACACCTCACCACTAGTCCAATATCAAGCCAACCTTTTCCACACCCAACGCTATTCCAGCTGCACCATGCCAAGCCATCCTGCTCTGCTCGCCGCTCCAACAGCCCTGCGAACCTGCCAGCTCACACTCAGCCCTCAGCCCACAGTTCTTCACGGTCTGTCAGCCCAACGCTGCTCCACCATGTCCAACCTTTGCCCTCTGTGCATCACCACCAAACTCCCCAACTCAGCTCAATTCTAACATCCTGAACTTTGTGAAAAAAACAGAATCCTGTAGAACTCCCCTCCCACTGCCTGGTTACTGAGTCATACTCTCAAATCCAAATTTCTTCAGTTTTTTAGAGCCAGGTCATTACTTGACCATCTTTAAAGCCTTTGCTGGCTCACCAAGTCAGTGAAGAACTTGGATATTGGAGACAGAACATTGTCCTGTATAAAGATCATGGCCTTTTTGAATTCTCTGGACTTCTTGCATTATCACTGCTTGAAGAAAATGTGTCCCAGAAACTGGCAGTAGGTTTGGGAGTTCACTTTCAGTCCAACTTCAACCTAAAAAAAGTTCAAACTGTGCATCCTTAATGCTAGCCCACAGTGCACTGTGGGCTTAAGGCAGCCCACAGTGACCCTCATACACCTTGCTGACGCCTGATGTGAAGTGGTGGCCTGTGTCCATTAGTGATCCCATCCAGCTGGTCCATCATGAGTCTCTATGATTTCATCTACTAAACAAAACCTTTGAAAAATCTGTCCTTAGGCATTTTTTGGCTCACTTTTGATGCTTCACCTTGTGGATCTGACTCAGTGCTGGTTATGCTTCAGCCTTCTTCAATTTGGTCATGTTTCTGACCACTGATCAACTTGCACTTCTGCACACTCCAGTTAGTTTGTAGTTATGGGGATATGCTGATACTGGAGAATAATGGTTTACAAAACTTAATATGACATTTTCAATTTGCCCTTTTGTCCTCTGTGTATGTTTCACACTTCTGCTGACTACTCACAACAAAACATTTGATTGTCCGATGGTTGCATCTGAATACTTAAGCTCTTCTAAGCGTGTTGCATGCATGTCAAAGGTGTTTTACAATCGTTTTGACAGTGTCAGCTGAATTATTTCTTTAGCAATGTTTACCTTTAGTGATAAAGCTGTATTCATACTTCTGCACATCTTAATATGAGGGCTGAATTACTATAATGCACACCATCGCTCACTACACAAATACATCACTGGAAATTGATTAAACAAATAGGCATGGAAGGTTATATGGTTTAGAGTTGGAAAATGTGCCTAAAAATAATGATCACATCAGACTATTCACTCATTGAACCTGTCTAAAAAAAAACTTTAGTGTAATGAAAGCTGTGGTAATTAATGCAAGATTCAAATTTAGTTGTTTTCAAAGGTTGTTATTAATTAAAGAAATGGAACAAAAGCATTATCTCTATGTCGTTGTTAAATTCATAGCAAAACCTGACTTTTCCCATGATTTATTGTTCACAAATGACATTTGCCCCCTCTTAGGACTTTTTTCTTTAGCACAGAGAGGAAATTTAACGAGGGCAGTCATATGAGCATTATGTGTCCTCTCCTATATGTCACATGTCTATCACTGACAGTGAGCATGTAATGACTGCTGCCAAATTACACCAAAACGTACTAAGATATAAGAACAGTGTACACAAGGGGAGAAAATGTCATGGCACCCCCTTAAAAAGTCATGCTTTACCAGTACAATTTACTTATTGTAAGATGTCACTTTAAGTTAGATCTCTTTGACACAAAATTTTCAAAATATTGATGTCCAAGTTAGTGATCTCATTATTTCCTTTTCTCTTGGTTTCAACCCTATTACTCTACTTTCCTCTTATTTTACCTTCTGTCTAATCCATCATGTCAATCTCCATCTTTCTCTCTGACTCAGTCTTCCTGTTTGTTGTTTTGCTTTTCCACTCATACACAATCTTGTCTCAGTGTTACAACCCCGGCTGGGGGGGGGGGGGGGGGGGGGGGGGGGCAACATAAACAGTTGTTGGTGGTAAAAATCAAATTATTTATTACAGAAAAGGTTGAACAGAAATGTGCAAGTTACTCTACAAATGAGGCAAAAACTAAGGAAGAGGGCTGGTGGGTGCTGCTCAAATCAAAGAAAACATCAAAACACAAGAAGAGTTCTCATAAGGAGAACTTAACACTACAATCGCGGTGGAAAACAAAACGGAACAAAAGGCTCACTAAATGGAAACTGACAAAACAAAACTTACACAGGAGTCAGCACCCCTAATCCTGGTGAAACCTAGGCAAAAGGAACTACCTGTAATCAAATGAGGCTGTATCAGTATTTAATTCTAACCCTGGCCCAATTCCTTTCACACAGACAATCTTGCCTCCACCACACAGGAACACAGAATGACACGCTGGAAGTCAGCTGCCCCGTTCAGTTGAACTGCCAACACTTTTAAAGGAGTTGGCAGTTTTCGGTTGGTCAGCCTGTGGAGCGCCGCACCAATCACTGGCCTCCTGGTCGCAGCCACGCCCCTGCGGTCACGGTCCAACCAGGGAGTGGGGATCACACAGCCTTTTTTGCATAGCCACAACATTGTTAAAACACACACACACAGGGTAGGAGGCGCTGGCCGTAACACTCAGCCTTCCTATCTCTGAGACGCTCAAAGCACATTTTCAGGTACTCTAGCCAGACTCAGATTTGTTTTTTCTCCTTTTCACCTTGGCTTTTGTCTCACTTCTTCTACATCTGGATTTAAACATACAATTGGAGTGTTCTCATTTTGTGTATTTTCTCATACACATCTCTCCTCTTTTTTTTTTTTTTTAATATCTCCTAATCTTTTCCAAAACTACAGGTGTGTGAATGTGCGTACGGAAAGGTTCTTCGTTTGCCTTTAGCCTTTGCAGTGTCTCTGTCCATCCACCAGTATATCTATGTAGAATATGTGCGTATTCTTTGTGTTTGGGTACCTGCCATTTTATCCGCAGCTCTAATTTCTTCCTCTATCCTTCTCTTTCTCTCTCTACTCTCATTTCCTCTCCATCTAATCAACCTGAGACATGTCCAATCACTGGGTGTGTGCTCTGGGTGGGATCAGGTTAATCTCTGGAATGGGGATAATATAAGCTAAACATGACAGGGTGGAATCCACATAAAGATAATTCCACTCCCATATTTCCATATCAGTGGAGATGTCACATTCACTGACAGTGATACAGCACTGATTTCACTTTTTTCCTCCGGTAGAACCAGTTTCCAGGTATTGAAACAAATTGAAAACCAAGGGGACATTGTTTAAATTTGTAAATCCACAAATTTACTCTGAACCATTTCACTGTACTGTGTATGATCGATTTAGCTTGATTTTCAAGTCAGAAATTAATAACATATACTACATTGTGTGACCAGTCTTTGGCTCCAAATGCACTGCTTTTAGCATGTAACTGCACAGCCTTGTGTGTCAACACCCATATTTGAGTTTCTAACATCCTTCACATAAATAGATAGAAAAATACCCACAGCAAACCTATTGATATTCATATATGCATTAAAATGTTAATAGACCAAATTACTGAAACAGCACAAAGATGCATGATCTTTCTTAAGTCACAGTGAAGAATTTATATGATCAGACATTCAAATTACATTCTCAAAAAGTTTCACCACCAAAAACTATAGGAATGTAGTTAAACATTTTTCTTTCTTTGAGAATAGAGGTATTTATGTTTTTTTTTTTTTAAATAAAAAACATTGCATAATATATTCAGAAAAAGGGGAGCATGAAAAGGATTTCTGTGTTTATACATTCCTTTAGAAATGTTGGGCTGTGGGTGGCGTATTTATATTACGAACTGCGCGTCAAACCTTTCATTTGTGTTAGGATTAGAGTGAAAAAAAATGTTTATGTTAGGATTAACGATAGGACTTCTTATGAAATATGCTGTAGCGATGAAAAGACCCAAAAAAAAAAAGTATTTAAATTTGTCAGATGTCACCTCTACAGGAAGAGCTTGGAGACAAGGTCATTGGGGAGGCAGTGTGTGATACACTGCAAAACCGCATGGTAATCACAGTGAATAAATCAGAATCAGTCATGCACAACTAGCTCAGCTTAGAGCAGGTAAATATAAAAGCTGCAGTGGCAGGGTACAAAGCCTGGCAATGGGTCAAGCTTAACTAGGTAAAGCTTGTGCAAGACATTCAAACACATGATCAGTGGAGCAGAAGTGTTCAAACTCCGGACAGCTTAAAGTAATGTTAGGAGTTTGCACGGGCACTATATTAGTCAGCTAAGCATTTTTCTGCTTTGATTAGTGTGTGATGAAAAGATATTTTTTACTAACGCAATAACTGTAATTCTGCATTTATGTGTGTTTAACCTTTAATGGATATGATCGGTAGAAAAAAGCTGTTTCTTTGTTATTATAATGTGTTTTCTTACACCCAGCTTTATTTTGTATACTTGTGTCTCACACAGTGATTCCCTCTATTTGTCAAAATGCCTCATGGCACTGCTAAAGCAAGGGACATTAACTTCTTGCTTCAAATTGTGGATTACATGCTGGGTGGAGAAAACAATAGTAATAACGTGTGAAGAGTAAGGTTGCAAGTGCTTCAAAGGTCAAGTTAAGGTGAGAGCATCTTTCCCTTCAATTGTAGCGGTGCAACTGTATTGGATTATAGATAAGTGACTCTCTGATTATATACCACTTACAAACTGCTGCATCTACAAAGAAGCCCTTTCCTTTCTATTGTGTGTCTGCTGGTGTTTAAGGCTGTCATTTTTTGGAGTGCTCAACATTTTTCTGTCATCAAAACTCCATTGCAGTCGCCCTGAAAGTACCTCAAATGCAATGTCACGGTAACATTTGACTTTATATCTGCAGGATAAAGAAAAATGCAATACCACACAACAAAACTGGCACTAAAACTAATGCTGCATCACAGATAACAGTTTTTAGGTTGCATTTTTAGTTTAGTTTGCATATGATTTAACACTAGCAGAATAACTGAAACTTATCTAGATGCTGTCAAAACTGCTATAGATGCTACTGACACTTGGAGAACTCTTTGGCAAAGTGAAGTGATCAACAGAACATTCTTCTGGGACTCAAGACAAAATAAATTTAAAACTTAAAACTCACATTACGTCTCACTGTAATGGTCATGTTCAAAACCATACATTTTGTTCTATTTTAATTTTTACACATCAGTACATCAAACTAAAACAGACAGACGGTGACAAGTAGGCAGGTGGTACATACTGGTATAGCTGATATTGAAGCCTTTCCCAGTATTGGAATGATCGGACTGAAATTCCAGTCTCATGATGTGCCCATTCGAGGCGATCTGTGATGGAACATCTTTTCCTGAGAATGTCCCAAATGTTGTTGGTTCAGACAGACCTGAAATAAAACACAGTTTAAACATGCTTATAGTGGTACATTTAAATGGTGCTCATGTAATTCTTCCCATATAACACTTGTCCAAGGACACACTTGGAAAGTCGACTCCCATAAGGAAAAAAATCAAAACAGCACAAGAGGCATCAAGGGATGTATTAGATGACGGGAGGAAAAAGTGAGTTGTATTAAAAGTTCTGAACAAATCCAAACATGTGGTTCTTCGCTTTAATAAATAGCGCACTTCTGTGGGCAGCAGATTAAAGAATTTAACACAGAGCAAAGAAGTCATTCAAATTATTTCATTCAGTTTCCGAATACTTTCAATACTACAAATGGCGAATCAATTTATAACAAGTGTTGACCTTAAATTTGTATCTATGAAAAGTTAACAAGCATTAGAAGCCCAAGTATGAAATGCATTTGTGGTGAAAAATGTTTCCTCTCAGCGTGACCAATTATTGACACTGTATGTTGAAATAAAGTGTTGTAACTGGTCTTGGTGGAGCCCACTCTATTTCATTATATTGCTGTGAGTTCTAACAACAACAACAACAACAACAACAACTGCACTGAGTTAAATTGCCAGTGTTGTTGAAAACTATGTGTCTTACATTTTTGTGGTGTTTCCCCCTTAGGCCAATGACAGGGTACTTGCTTCCCTGCAGGTTTAGATGTTTTTTCTGCAACAATTGAGATGATGGTAAGATGGCATTTTGGAGACAGCATTTTTTTTTTAACCTTGTGTAAATATTGAGCGTTTAATGTCAGTATCCATAAATATCCGAAATGTCAAGTAAAAGTACACAGTCCTGCGTACTGGGATGGACTGTATAGGAGCAGCAATGCACTCTGTTTAATCAAATCACTCATAATACTCATAGGACTGCAACAGTAGTTTGCAGAAGAGGTATGTTCATTGAAACACCTTATTAAGGTGAGATAAATAACTTTATTTCTAAAATAACAGTCAAATAATACACTCAGTGACCTAAAATACAAAGGCCAGTTCAGTATTGTTATAGACCACCTTCAGTCCTAAGAACAGCTTCTTGGTAGTGGCTAAGCAAGGGACCTGCTGGATTCTGACGTTCCAGGAAACCAGACAGACATTAGAGCCTCATGATTGCTAAAGGTAGATGCGTAGATACTTCTCTCAACAAACATTGCATCTGAATGAACCCCCCAAAATAACTGATACCAGGTTATTGTGGTGTCCGGGGCATTCATGATATTTCACCTGAATGTTTCTTCAACCATGCATTCCAAGACAATTCTGTCACCGTGGGAGAGAGCATTATCTTGCTCCAAGTACCCATCATCCCCGTGGGGGGTACATGATTGCAATGAATGGCTGAACCTAGCTGCTATGTTAAGGTATGCTCCGACATTAAGGCATCCCTCTATAGCCATTAAAGGACCCACTGTATACCAGTTGAATGGCCCTGAAACTCCCCCACTGGCCTGTACAGCTGTAACCATGCATCACCTCAGTTCTGTCTGAGATATTTGTGTCACAGCATCGGACCATTTACTGCAACAAATGGTTATACACTTTTGTTTGGCAGAATACACTGCTCTGGAGGGCGCTCCCCAGCGATCCAGCCAGCAGCAACAGATTCAGAGGGGAATGCAATAAAATCCTCCTGGGCTACATAGAACAAAACCCAGCAGGCCCATATCATTGAGATATGGGGTATACATAATGCACACAGAAAGAGATGCCATCCTCAAATATTATAATAAGACACTAGAACAGGGGGGAAGCTGAGGTGGTTGATGGGAAATCAATGGCCATAGCCAGTAACAGCAGTTTGTAGCAGGTAGAAATAAACAGATTAATCACCAGCAGCAGTGGCATAATGATCAAGAGTAAGTGACAGACATTGTGGGATTATAAAAACTACCTTATTTTCTTGATTGAATGTGATTAGAAATTAGTGTTAGTATGATTAATGATTAGGAATGTCAACCAACGCTGATAAGTTATTGGCATGCACCACTTCATTTCATTTCACAACTGTTGCTGTTTATGGCCCACCAGGAGTCTACCAGATTGGAGTTGCAGCAGGAACTGTGATTCATCAGAAAACACCTGCAGTGTTGAATGGGTAAGCGAAGCAGGTGATTATATATTATAGCCTCTGCAATTCAACATTCCACTGTTCATTCAGTAAGGGCCATTTCTCATCTGGCAAATGGTTTGATGTCATATGTTTTGGGACCTCATTTGTAACTACTGCATACATATGAAACAGGGCTCCAAAGTTGCATATGCCACAGCCAATGGAAAAGCTGAGATCTGTAAACTGGAGGGGACAATGTTTATATTTGTGCTGTGAAATGCGAATAAATGTGACATAAATGATGGAGAAGTGAACTGAAGCCAGATATTATGATAATCCTTTTCATCTGTGTCATTGAGTAATTATATACTGTATTGACAACGGGTTATGCATTATTCAATAAAAAAAAAAAAAGTTTTTAAGCTTCACCATTTAAATCTGTGATCCATATTATCACTGTAATTATTATTAAAATTTTAAGCACCAGCTTATCACCACATTCTCAAACTTTTAGGGCTCAGAAAAGAGAGTTCGGCTGTAAGACGCTCAAACTTGTTCTCAGTGGTTTACCTTCATCACAGTCAAATTAGGTGATGAAACAATCACAAAATTACATCAAATTTCTAGGATTAGAGAACAGAGCACTGGTAGATTTCCAATAACATCTACTGTGAAAATCTCTCCAGCTATGATTTTAATTAGTTGAGATTAGGTTAGATAGTTCTGATAGTATTTGTACAGAATCGCTTCAGTGAACACATGACTGTGCCGCCAGCGGCACTATGCTCATAGAGCACGCTGCAGATACAGCCAGCAGCACTCAGCTGCCACACTCTCTGCATTCTCTGACACACCCTACACCTGTCTACCACCTGCATTCATCGTCAAGTATGACAATGAGAGAATCATTTGTATACTGAATTTCAATACCCTTTGTTTTGTAGATACTGTACGTGCAGCTAGTCTATATAACGCCTAAAAAAGAAAATGTGTGTCCTCAAGCCTCTACAGGCCAACAACACTCCACCAATGCACACTTGCAAGCGTATACTTTGTCAAATTTCAGGAATTATCCTTTTTATTATGTTAACAGCTACAGCAACCACCAGCCTCTCAAAATGTGTTTTATTTGTAACAATGGCTCCATTCTGCACAGAAACAATATGTGCATCAATTTTCATGAGGGATTTGCATTGATTGTTAATGGTTAAATCTGAGAGTGTAGTGGGTGGAATATGAGGCTCACCAAAGTGTCTACATCTCAAAGCTAACTGTGATTTATAAAGGGACATTTGTGTATGGGCGGGCATGTGCAGTTTTATAAATAATTTTATCATTAATGTGTTTTGATATGGATCCCACACACAGTTGTATAAATGAGGCCCCAAGTCCATTGACTAACTGTGAGATTGTCACTCTCAAAACATTAGGTGACTGTGAGGTTTCAGTGATCAAACTCAATCTCTGACATCTATAACAATGTCTTGTTTTGAAAATATGATCAGCAAGTCAAGCATTCTTCACTTGGTGGTCCATTGACATACAAGGATGCAGGATGCGTGGCAGCCATGCTGGTTCAGTGTCCCTTCCATTTTTTAATAAATCACCAACAGTGTCACCAGCAAAGCACCGCCACACCATCACTCCTCCTCCACGCTTCACGGCAGGAACCATGCTTGTAGAGACCATCCATTCACCTTTTCTGCGTCGCTCAAAGACACGGTGGGTGGCGCCAAAGATCTCAAATTTGGACTCATGAGACCAAAGCACAGATTTCCAGCGGTCTAATGCCCATTCCTTGCGTTTCTTGGCCCAAACAAATCTCTTCTGCCTGTTGCTTTTTCCTAGTAGTGGTTTCTTAGCAGCTATTTGACCATGAAGGCCTGATTCACGCAGACTCATCAAGAGAAGGCCAAGGGTTTGCAAAGCTGTCATCAAAGCAAAGGGTGGCTACTTTGAGGAATCTAAAACAATAAACATATTTAGAGTTATTTCACAATTGTTTGTTTGCTACATAATTCCATATATCTTGTTTTATAGTTTTGACGTCTTCAGGATGTATCTGCATCATAGAACGTAGTAAAAATAAAGAAAAAACTTTGAATGAGAAGGTGTGTCTAAACTTTTGACTGGCAGTGTATATTTATAGTTGCTGTTGCATGCTACTCATCGTCTACTTCTTCTGTGGAGACAAGATATGATTGTTTTCCTGGTCATTATGTGATATTCTGGAAGAAACTTTAGATACACTGTATTAATAGTTTTTAAGCTATTTTTGCAGGCATGATCAGATACAGATCCACAAGAATCATTTGTTCAACAGCAAATAATTGAAAATGATGGTGTTCATAATGTCTGAAGATTACTGTAGTGAAATTTTTCGCACCATTCCTGAGCTTAAAAATCCATCACATTCTTTAAACATAATGGGGAGTGCAACAAAAAGCAATGTCAGTTGACAACCTGGGAAGAGACAGAAAGGAGTTACAAAAATACCTGACTGATAAAACACATTGCATCTGATATGGGGAATCTTCACAAGGCTCTCATGAAAAGTTTTCTTTTTATTTCCTTCTTGAGTTGAGTTTTGAATCCCATGCACTTAGACTCAATTAAGCTACAGAGTGACTGAGCTGTAAAGTGCCAGCGTCTTTGTTCTCCAGCAACCCCAAAGCCCTTTCACTTATTCATTGTTGCATTGATAGACATGAGACCAGAAATGGAATAATGACAATAGCTGAAAGAGTGACAAGATCCTACGTTGCCGTATCAAAGAGGAGAGATTTGCAGAAAAGCCTGTTTTAAAAAAAAAAAAAAAAAAATAGTCTGTCACTATGTTCTCTTATATTAGATGACAACAATGGCTTTCTGATTATGTTAACCATTTACATACTGTTCAACAGCCCACCCTGAAGTTATTGAATTTTTTAAAGGCTGGATTTCGCGCTACTGTTGCACACCTCAGGAGATTTATGTGTGATTACTGTGGCAGTTTCATTTACTTCTTTTTTGCAATTCGAAATTCAATGTTCTATTAGACATTAGGAATACAAAGGAACAATACAAAGTATCAAGGTCATACAAAACCCTTGGAGAGTGCAGATTTTATTTTTATAAAGGCATATGAGCAGACTGAGTAATGACATTGGCTGCACAACTGAAAAGCAATATAGTTTATATCACGCATTTTAGTATGTGACAAGAGGAAAGAAAACTAGAGAAATGTCAGTCAATGTATATAATCACTGATGAACAAGAGACACTTAGTGACCCTAAATACAAAAATGTAATGGGAATCATATTAATGAATATTGATCCTTTATATACTTGATCTGGTAACTGGCCAAGACAACCACTTTGACTAATTTTCACTTAGTACTTCAATTAAAAGTATTTGTGGATTTCACTTGACTTATTTTTAACTAAAAATAGATTTTTTAACACTTGAGTTGAAAGTTATCTTCATTTTTGAAGGAATATGGGTCATATCAGCAAACAGTTTTCATTTAACTTTCATAATCTGACTACAACCTTGAAAAAAGAGATAAATATCAAAAATAATTCAAAATCATCAATAATTTCCTTACAGCATGTCAGTTCAAATGGTTTTTTTTTGTCTTAATTTCTGGATGCAGACATAGAGAGTGGTGTTCTTGCGACAGCAGTGATTTGTCACCAATCAGAACAAACTCGAAGACTTCAAAGCAATAACTTCTAACTGATTTCAGTTTGCCCATTGCAACAGTAATTGTCCTGCAATTTTCCAAACAGAGCAGGTTTACAGCCAAACACAACTTTGTCTTTAATGACAAGCCAGTCAAACCAGGGCTTTAGTTGATTCAGTTTAAATCAATAACGTTTATCACGATGGGGAATAGCAATCTGAGAAAAAATGGCTCCCCACATTATTTGACCATTTCAGTAGCACACACATCAATTGATATTTTAGCAGCAAGGCATATTAATGTCTTGAGGTCTTAATTTATTTCTTATAATTGATAAACAAAATGGCAGGATATGGGTTAATATGGAGAAATATTAAGATAATTACCTTCATCTTTGACCACCAGCCAGTCAAATTGTGGCTCCAGGTCAAAGTCTGAGAAGAGGAGATGAATGCGGCTTCCTGGTTCAGAGATAATCAACCACACGCAATTTAGGTTGTTACCATACTCCTCTGGGTAGTTTGGGGATAAAACAGTCCCTGATGGAGCCGTGAAGTTGAAGAAACATGAGACTACAAAGAGGAAGAAACGGAGGAAGGAAAGACAATAAGTTTATAGGATACTGGGTAAGAATTCAAGGCGAAAAGCACAGGAAGATAGAAGCAAGAAAGACAGCAGAGGGATAATACAACATTAAAATCGAAACAGTAAACTGGAAAACTTTTCACAAACACTTCAAATATGTATACTTACAGACGCAACTGGGCTTATTGCCAGACCACTGGTTATTGTGCTGGCATGTGATGGTTCTTTCTCCCACAAGTTCAAAGGCCGACTGGCAAAAGAAGGTCAACACGTCACCATGTTGAAAGCGATCGCCGCTACGACGACCGAATGCCGGCACTCCAGGATCCCCACAGCCTCCTCGATCGATCTCTGTAACCCACAGAAACACACAGTCATGTTTCCACGCTGATAATTAATGTCAGTATGTGACATGGTGATGTTCAGATAAGAGATTGTCTGCTGTGGTTTCTGAGGTGGGGTGAAATGGCAATAACATGCATACACCGATTTTTGGATCGACAGTTGGTGAAACAAATGGATGCATTAAATAAACTGGATTACAAGATGACCTTCTTATTCAGTCAAATAAAAGTTTCTTAGTTGTGCATATGCTTCAAGTTTTTCCAAGCTTCCACTGTGGTACCCAGATTTTCTGCACACTTCTGCAATTTTGGGCTCATAGAGCCTAACTAGCTGACTTCTTGTTGGCTCTTCACACACATAAATGAGATAAAATCAAACAATCATACTGTTATTCTGAACCTTTCAAATGTTATTGTTCTGCATAGATCAAATTCTGATAACATAAAGAGTCATGTGGTTTGTAACAGTCAGAACATTGAATTCACAATTATACAGCTGCTCCTTTTCAAGTGAGTGTTTCAGACCTAATTTTGAACTTTCTCAAGACCATCTTCTTCGGACCACTAAGAAAAATCATGAAAAAGCATCTGTCCTATTGATTTTCTGGCATCTGATAATAATGTGTTTGCTGTACATTTGTGCTACATTTTTCTGTATTTCCATGAAAAGGTTTCCAACATGAACTAAATGCAACTTGTATAACTGACAAAACAGGCTTTCTCAAAAGCACAGAAAGTAGACAGTTATGGTTAGTGTTAAGGATACTGTGGATGTTTCTTCGAATTGATGTGTTTTTGAATGAGTCTGGAAAATTCAAACAGACACTTCACAAGCAGTCTGAATGCAAAGACTTCAGTCAGATAGTATTGCTGTCTGAAGCAGAAGAAAAAGTGAACATGTCTGGTGTCCCTTGTATCACACTGCTGTGTTAAGAAATGATATACAACCTGTGAGAAATTCATTTTATTCTTTCCCTCCTCACAGCTAATTGCCATCAAGGTAATTGTAGTGCAATTCAGCTTTAATTGTGAGAGGCAAAACAATAAGTGGAGGCACACAGGTAGACGCAAACACACACACTGATCCATGCATACCCTTGTTAACTAATCAGCAGGAGGTGGAAATCAAAGCGAGTGATACTGCCGTTTGTGATATTGTAGAACATGTGGCTTCCTGTGCTTCCTGGGCACACATTTTACGGACACATACAGTACAGTATTTCTTGTCTTGTTTATCTTCCTCTCTTAATCTCTGACTTTCAGATTTTCCCTGTCCTTCTTTTCCACTCCTCCTTATCAGTCTCGCTCTCTAAGTCTGATTCAATACACTGCGCTTCGTTGGCATGAGAGTCACATTAGCAGTGCTGCCGACCTGGCTAGCAATCCCATTCTATTCATTTGTGACTCGTTTTTAATCCCTTCTGCTACTAATGGGAGTGTGTTTTTATCCACTGCATCTCCCTCGCTCCCCTATTTTAAAATTTGACATTCTACCAGACGACTGTCATCTTGTAACACATGCTCCACCATGCCCCTGGATTCGCTTTGGGCAAACACATCTCAAGGTGAGCTATGTATGTGTGTGTGACTGTGTGTTCTACACTTTTACTATCTGTTGGGATGTAAGTACACCCACAAGAATAGAATACTTAAAGAAGCATCAGGCGTGTGTGCGTGTGCGTGTGTGTGTGTGTGCGTGTGTGTGTGTGTGTGTGTGTGTGGCCCATAGCAAGCTGCCACACAGTTGACGAGTGTCAGGATGGATATCAGCAATCTTGAGCCCCTGGTAAGTCTGTTGTTATGGTGGCAACTGCCTCTCTCAGTCATTCTTTTGTGAAAATTCAGCCCCTGGGCTGCATTTCACCTAGAGCTACGAAATTCAGTATGCATATGTACCTCGTCAGGACGCACAATAAAGCCTCTTGCACCAATAGCTAAAACCCAACAGGATGCTGACCATTTTGAATTATGATTAATATTTTGGATAATTTTGTGTCATTTTTGGACATTTTTCAAAAGCTATAAACTCAAACAGGCTAATCCTGAGAGAGCTGAAATTTGTCCAGGATGTACACCAGACGTGTGATCAAAAATCATCAAAATGCTCCGCAGAAGTCTGAGGGTGTGGAAATGGCGACCCATGGAATGCTGCCATTTTGAAATATGATTCATATTTTGGACAATTTTGTGTCATTCTTGGACATTTTCAAAAGCTATAAACTCAAATAGGCTAACCCTGAGAGAGCTCAAATTTGGCCAGGATGTACACCAGGCATGAGTGATGAAAAGTTGTCAATATATGACACATAAGTCTGAGGGAGTGGAAATGGCGACCAGTGAAATGTGGCCATTTTGGATATCTTGCCATGAAACAGGAAGTGCTGTCTAACTAGCCTGTACATGCACCAATTTGCCTCAGACTTTACACATGAGTGATCAGAGTCTGACCCTAATGATATCCATAGGTCTATATACATTCACAGTCATAGCTCCACCTGGCAGCAATTTTGGATGTCTCGCCATGAAACAGGAAGTGCTGTGTAACTAGCCTCTAGATGCACCAGTCTACTGAAACTTCACGTGTGATCAGAGTCCAGCCATAATCACATCCATAGGCCAATATACACTCTCAGTTGCAGCGCCACCAGGTGGACATGCATGGGATAGCTGAGCTGCAAGGATGCAAGGACCCAACCCAATCACCCGGCAAAGGTCCGGGAATGAGTGACTTCTGGTTTGCCACCCGAATTTAAAAACTTTTGGATTCTAAAGTGATCATATGCAACGTTGTTGAGATATGTGAAGATAAAACACATCCTGAGACTCCATTTCTCAGTGAGATCAGCAACAACAGAGAGTTCTAGAAGCCTCCCTGTTCTTTGCATGCACTGGAATCAGCCAAAGAATGCTTGAGGCTTTTCGACCTTTTCCCACATTAGCTTGGTTTTGTTTTCTGTCTTTTCTCAATCTTTACTCGGGATATATTTTTAGTTTGTTCTTTCCCCTTTTTCTGCTCTGTTATTTATCCCCCCCCCCCCCCCCCCCCATAGTTTAAAGAGTTTTACTAAAGTACGGAACATAGATTTGCAACTCAATGTAACACTTTGTGCATATTTTTCTTTGCCCCTTTCCAGCAGTCACATATCACACGAGTAATCTACATAACTGAGAATAAATAATAAAACAAAAGAAAGAAAAAAACATTGAAGATAAATGTATTCAAATTCAAGCAAAAAAAAAAACAGTTTTAGGTTTAGATGTATTTCAGTGTATTCTAAACACATTTCATGCCAGTGCATTATGGAAATCAACTTGCAGAGAAAACTGCTTAATGTAATCCATCACAGTGAACAATTTATAGTCTTTAGGTTTTCTGATGAAATCCCGCCATCATTACATGATGAATTGGTAATAAAACTATTTTGGTTTTGCTTTGTAAAACTTGTGCATCACTTGTCAGACGGCAATCAATGTACTGTAAACAACTACCAAACCATTCTTTTAAAAGTATTAATGTGTCCTTTACTTTTGCAGGTTGATTTTTCAAGTGACAAAGTCAAGTCAGAATAAAGGATTTACATCTGCAGTTGTAATATAAAAAGGATGGCATGCCAAAAAGTTTCATAATGTTCACATGGATCCTAGTGAAACTATAGTATAATCTTTAAGACATTTTAATGCACATTTCTCTCCTTTGGTGAGTTAAATAAATAAATAAATTATTTTTGCTTTTAGTCTTTTGATAGCAAACTGGCATCAGCCCGAAAACTTGGCAGCAGTATTTTAGTGAAAGCTTTAATTAACATAATGCTCTTTGTGTGTTTATGATGCTAACTCTCTGTTTTTCTTTCTCAGGGTTAGGGTTATGCACACACAGAATGGCACAAACACATAAAGTTGCAGCAACGAACAAGTACAACATAATGGAAAACAAATCAGGCACACTGTTAGGCGCACACTTTGGATTTTCCTTCAGGGCTGGAAAACTACAAGCACTTGACGGGATAACACTGATCAAACTGTGGAACGTGGTGACATTATACCATTTGACAGCATCACATATATTCACGCAAGGACACACTCACAAAACATACCACAGGCAGTTGTTTGGTTATCATGGGGGAAAAACATCTTGTCGAGGTCATGAAGTACTCTTTGTTTGTTTCTTTTTCTATCCGGGTGTCATTTTGTATCATTGCCTTGAAATTTATAAAAATCAGTTGGGCCATGTTAGATCTGTTGACCACCTGAGCCAAGCTGCAAACAGGAAAACGGCCCCGCTGTTAGGACAAATGTTAGACACAAAGCCAACCGTTAAATTGAGATCAATGCCACCTTAGCCTCATGTTAAGCCGAAGAAACCCTGTAACATGATGTTAAAGGTCCCACATCACAGTCAGACATGCACACGCAGATTCTGTAGCTACATCGTTCTCATTCCCTTGAACAGTAACTGACCCTGGACAACGTTGTCAGCAATATCACTGAATCAAACATAGCTAAGCAGAACCAAGAGCGCAACCTTCATCCCACTCACTCACTCACTCACTCACTCACTCACTCACTCACTCACTCACTCACTCTCTCTCTCTCTGCCTCCTTCACTCCCTCTGTCTCTCTTAGGGGCTTTCGACCAAAGAGCACCAGGTGCTAGGTTGGTTCAAAGTTGAGAGCCAGTGCTTTTTTGGTTCAAATCTCGTGCCGCCCCAGAACCGGTTTGTGTTTCCATTCGGAAGGAGCAAAGTTGGAGCTGCGTCATTGCGCCACCACAAAACGTGTGTACGTCACTGCGTACGTAGCCGTTCAACAGCGTTCGCGCCGTACGGAAACCCACACAACAACAATGGAGGACTTCATTGGAGTGGTGTTCATGGCTTTGCTAGTGTGTCTCGCCATCGTTGAACAGCAAAACCTTCTGTTAGGGGTTACCCATCGGTGTCGCCATTCCAATGCCCGGCGATCACGTTTGAGAAGAAAGGTAATTATCAAAGACATTTGGATACTTAACAGTAAACCTGTTAGCGTTAGCTTAGCTACGTAGCTTCGACTACGCTTGCACTGATTACTTAGCGGTTAAACACACACAATAAGTTGATGATCATATCTATGTTTATCTTTTTAGATGTTTTTAGATGTCACCCCGCCCCCTGCCCGTGACGTGCTCGGCTCTCAACTCTGGCCAACTCTGGCCCAGCAACGAGTTGGTGCCCAAAACAGCCCCAATGTTTGGAGCCCGGAGCCGCAGCTCCGGTGGTGGAAAGACAAAAAAACGGTGCCAAGTCGGGCACCGGCTCCGACTCCGAACGGGCTCCACTCCGGTCAAAAGCCCCTAACAGAGACCATTTATTCCTTCTCACTTTATCTGTCATTTTGTCTCTCTTTGTCCCATCATGTCAATTTTTTGTTGTCCCTCTTAGTCTGTCACCACATTTATCAAATTATCTTTCTCTCTCTCTACCTGTCTCATTCTATGTCTCAAGTGAATTCAGATTACTTCAGTTTCATTTCGCTCAGTTTTATTTAAAGAGTTGCATTGATATGGTTAGATGCAGTATGTAGCTAAATATATGAATATAATAAATTACTTGTTATAAATAATATACATTTAGAGGATGTATAAATGTTACCATCTTTACCTCTCTCTTGGTGTCACCATTGGCAAAAATAATCAAGCCAAACAATCAACTGATTAACTCATAATAAATGTATTACCTTCTTGCCATGTTCCATTATGTGGGTATATGTGTATGTGTGTTTCAGGGACGAGAAAGTGTTGCTGAAAAAAATCTATAGTGTTGTAATTGTTGTGAATGAGGCCATACCTTCATATACTGCCTTGAACCCCGCTGAGCCAATCGTATCATCTGATTGCAGGTGTAGCCACATCTGATTGGACAAGCTAACGATGAGGTCAGGGACACTGGAACCAGTCAGTCTAAATGCACATCCATACAAAAAAATATACATTTCTGTATCACTTTACACTTCTAGCTTCAAAGACAATTAATTTGCATGAATATGATGCGATGTGAGGTCTAAAATAACATTATTGCTCTGCCAAGGAGGCGGAGACTTGACAGAGTTATGTGATAATCGGCATACGTTTATCTGTCTGTGTGTTTGTTAACAACATTACTCAAAAACAGACTAATTGATTTGGATGAGATTTTCATGGAAGGTCAGAAATGACACAAGGACCAAGTGATTAGATTTTGACAGTGATGTGGCTTATAGTCTGGATCCACGGATTTGTTAAGGATTTCCATATCATTGCAAGGCGTCACTGTAATATAACTACAAGTGGACGCTATGTCAGCTGCCTGCTGACGATCACATGATTGCGATCCTACTACAAATTGACCACTGTGGATTTATCGGGACTTATCCATGAATGATACAAGGAACAATTGATTAAGTTGTGAAGATGTTTCCAAGTCCCATCAATTCCCACTGCCCGCTACATATTTAGGCCACGCGATTCGGTATACGTACATAATGTACACGTGCAAAATACACGCCTGTGCTCAGCACGAGGTCATTTTGTTTGTGGGTACGTCTAGATTAAATGGCCACATTCTATTGTGTTCTGATTTCTGATCATCAATGGCTAATAAACAAATGCTGTTTTTCTTAAAAAAAAAAAAAAAAAAAAAAAAAAGCTGCATTTTTGACAATGCCATATGGAGGCTTGAACAGCCTTGGTGGAGTACTGTGTTATCTGAGTGCTTTTCTTGTATTAATACTTGAGTGTCATGATTATTTCATTTTTTTTACACCAATGTAATTTGTACACATTTCTGATTTAGTGTGTACAACACTTATTCAGAATATTTCATAAAAACACAAAAGATATTGATGCAATTCAATTTAAACAATATGTATGTACTTGCAAAACAGTGCCCATGTGTTTTCAATTGTCCTTGTTATTGACTTTTTGTATTTCATAGCATGTCAATATTACAAAACCTTAGACAAGAACATATTAAGTGGTGCTTACACATAGAGGACCCTCCGAGTATCTCCTATCTTCCCACCATCTCCCACAGTTAGTGTGTCATATCCTCTTTCCAGATCAAACTCTTCAAATGACAGCTTGATTACCTAGGAAACCACAAGAAAACAAAAAGCAGACATAGAAACAGTTAAAAACAGCAGCATATGGAAAATTGAGAATAGGGACAAGAGCAAAATGAAAGACAGAGAGTCACTAAGAGATTTATTATCAGTTCCTGCAGAGTTGATCTCGTGCTTTTCCACCCTTACAATTTCAGGCAATAGAAACTAATGATTATATCACTGGGGAAATTTGAAAGTCTAGTATTGGAATGGGAGTTCTGTTTCACAAACAACTGCCTCTCAAGCAATCAAATTGCTATATGATGTTAGGGATTGCATGTTAATAACAGTGAATTAATAACATCCATTACAGAGTAGCGTTTTCGAAACAAAAAAGATCATTTCTGAAAAGACTGGCAGCCTCCACCAGCCTCATGACCGCATGAACTCATGACTCATGACACAGAGGAAAATCACTTTAGAGCAGAAAATAGGAAGCCAGTTTTTATTATCCCAGTGGAAACCAGTCTGAAGTTGTAGAGTTTTGTGTTTCTGCACAGTGAAGGATTTACCTTGATGGAATAACGGTGCTGTGCTTACAACGGCAGTGGTACCATCGCTCTACATCAGCAATTGGTTGTTAAATGTATATCCCCATTCGGTGTTAGAATATACAATAGAAAATGTTGGAAATGTTGGAAACTGATGAAACAGATGGGACCTAGGGATTGTGGGAAAGATCAGCGATATGCCACAATATGAAATGAATCATACATCAAATGGGAAATCATGCTATCCTGTTTATTCAGTGTAATAAAAATAGTTGAAATACCAAAAGGGGTGATGAACTGGGTGAGAGTCATATCCTTTTATGTAGCAAGGGGCAGCAAATGTGGGAGGAAATATTCTGCTCTGAAAAGTGGGAGGACTAATATTACCAATACGAGAGACAGATTTGCCTTTATTGGATAGGGACAGCAGAAGAGAAATGGGAAGGCAGAGGAGAGAGATGAAGACATGCAGAAAAAAGGCCTAGTCTGGAATCAAACTCGGGCTTCTGCAGAAAACCCTCATTGTATGGTACACACACTCTACCAGGTGAGCTACCATGGCACCCCAACCATCATCTATCATTTAATTAAGGCTGTCATGCCAAAGGTCTAACAATTAATTTGATGGTGACATATTGGTATTCCAAAATAATCCATCTTTAATGAATGGGAGAAAAGAAAGAACAAACATATTAACCCTAAGCACCCTTGCATTTATTTATCCATCCTTATTTCCATTCATAGTTACACAAGTCACTTCTGGGAGCTGCACATTCTGCACGTAGAAAACACAATCTTCTGCTGCTAAACACTGAGAAATTGACTGGTAAATGCCTTACTTGCAGGCACCTTCCATACTTTAGTGGCATGCATACAGCACTGGATCATCAGTCTGCTATGTGCTCTAAAATGCCGTAATACTGGCCCTCTATTATTTGCTGCTTGTCCATTATTTATTAGCTATAGATCATATCCCTGACAGCATGGATGATGGCACATTTCTGCTGTGTTCAGAAAATCCTCTAAGAAAAAAAAAAGAGCCAGCCTCAAATCAGAGAGCCTGTGGTGTATTAGAGGACTAAAATGAACCATGAACATATGATATTGTGGATGAGAATCCATCACATGGCAAATCACACTACAGTGAAGAAAAACCTTACCGGAGGTGATAAGGAGTGTAAAAACCATTTCAACACGCCAGAATCGGCCATGCACTGCTAAGCCTTTGGCTGCGCTTTGTCAAAATAAAAATGGCTAGCAAATGTTCAGATAATGTTTAAGGATAGGGGACCGTCTAAGGGATTAACTGCCATCATGACAGGAATGGCAATGAAGCCATGTTTAACTGTATAAATCTGCATTCATATATGTTTCAGAGCAATCGTGCATAGACAAGAAGTATCTATAAACAGTGTTCATTGTTGTGAAAAGAGGACAATATTTAAAAGAGAAAAGCATGTGTTTTTGTTTTGTTTTTTTCGACACAAAGACTTACATTTAGGATGCAGACCAATAAATATGGGGCTGATATTTGTAGAAAGTATTTTGCTATCTCAGTATATAGTGAGGGTTGCAGCTTCTGGCAATGTTTAGTCTTCCCAAAATGGTTAGAAATAATGGGAGAAAGATGCAAAACAACACTGTGAGTTATTAACTCCTGGCTAACAACAAATGACAGGGAGTATTAATAAACCATTATGCTTTAGTTGTTTTTCTTTTCTGTCCATATGAATTTCTGAAGTTTTTTAAAGATACATCATAATAACTCTTAATCTTCAAATATTTCTTGACCAACTTTTAAAGACACAATATCATCAGCGGGTACTGTGTCAAAACAAACACTCACCATCAGTTGTCACAGTATGGAAATTACATTCACTGAATATTCTCATGTGGAAAGATATTCTTTCCACTTCAGAATATTCAGATTTTTTCTACAACAGCAGATGCATTTCTTGCGTTGCACCTTGGCTTGAGAGAGCTATCAAAGGGGGAAAGGTATGCAAGTTATTTAGCTCCTATATGATAACTAGAGAGATTTGGAGGCTAAAGTAACATTTTTTAGGTCTCTCCAGCACCCCACACTTCCTAAATAATCACAAATATATGTTAACAGTAAATTTGAAACATTTTGAAGCATTTTGACATTTTTTAGTGGCAGATAAAGTGAACTACTTGTGACTTGTGTTCTAGTAACATGAAATCATCAAACCTAGAAAAGAAAAGGGTGTAGGTGTGTTTCTGTCAAAGAAATTAAGGTTGTTGTTAAGAATACACAGCACCTGCAGCTCGAGGTCATAAAGACAGAGAATGAAGCAGAACAGAATTAGACTATGGCTTTCTGCACATCCAACTGTGTTTATTTGTGTGTGTTTGTGTGTTTATATATAGGTGGTTTTCTCAAGTATATGTATCTTAACAGCTGAAGCAGAATAATGTTTAGCAACGGCTGTCTCGCTGAATGTGTGAGTGCAGCAATTTGGTTGTGTGCCTACATGTTTCTGTCTTTATTTATGGTTGTGTGTACGTGTGTGTGTGTCTAGACAGTCAAGGCAGACTGCATAGCAGCGGCAGACTTAAAAGAAGGAACTGAAGCGTTATCACAGTAAGGTCATTAGCAAGAAGCTCAGTGCTGTTCAATAGATCCAAATGGGCCCATTTAGAGAGACATTAAGAGCAGCCTGCAACTCCAAACTACATTAGATCAGCTTCTTTATTTTCTAAACCAAAGAAAGAAACAAAGAGGGAATGAAAGAGAGAAGAAAAGAAACCTTGTCTAAAAGAAGCAAGGACAACAAATGTTATCTAGCCCTTTAGAACTCGTCACCTGAAACACACAGAGCTGACAAATAAGTCTTCAGTTTGATTACTACACTTATGAAGTCTCTCATGATTTCATCACATTATAAAGTTCTGGTTTCTGCAGTCCTTAACAATTCAAGAAAAGAGGCATCCATATCAAAATGTGAACTGTGTGGGTCCAAGATTAGAAAACGAAAAAAAAACCTAAGATTGGATACTCTTCAAAGGGATAAATGAAGTGTTCTCACTTTGAGGTCATTAGCAACCAGCAGAGCAGCTAAGAGCAGCTCAATAGGCCATTTAAACATTGTTAAGAGCACAGAGCAATCCAAACCTACAGTGAAATACCTTGAGTCAATAAAGTTGTGGTGCTGTGAATTTTAAGGTCTCCTAAGGGCACGATCACTGCCCAGGAGGATCTGATAACCATCTTTCTTTTCTTTTGGTTCTACATTCACAGGGGATGTGTGTGTTTGGTGCTCAAGTCAGACA
This sequence comes from Amphiprion ocellaris, assembly GCF_022539595.1. Classification (NCBI taxonomy): domain Eukaryota; kingdom Metazoa; phylum Chordata; class Actinopteri; family Pomacentridae; genus Amphiprion; species Amphiprion ocellaris. Next base: position 15,625,651 of record NC_072766.1, read on the forward strand.
GTTGAAGACATACTTGCACTGGTTATGTTAGTCAACAAAACCTTAGAAGCATTATCAGCCCTGTACACTATAGAAATCCTGTTTATCTGCAGCAGAGTAATAACAGGCTCCCTGCCTACCGTCAGATGCCCCAGAAAAAAGAAAAAAAATACTTAAAAGTGAAAAACTATATTGTGTCTTTTGATCTTGCCCTCGCTGTTGTGACCTTACGTCAGACTAGAACACACGGCCTTAATTGGGTGGACTAGTTCGAATTCCATTGAGCTGAAGCTGCAGCAGTGCTGAGTCATGCTGAGCAGAAACACTGAGAGAAAGTTATCATATAAAAATAAAGAAATCAGTAAATATATCATCTGTGTGTCATTCTAACTTCATACATACAGTAAATCTATTTGTCTGTCTGTTTGCAGTGAAATGAATCAAAGTTTGAATGAAGAGTAATTAATTTAATACTTTCCCACAGCCTGAGCAACAGACAAGCAGACGTTCATCATCCTGCTTAAAGGCACTTCAACAGGTCACATGTTTCTCAGTATGGTTATTCACACTTAAATCATCCAGTCAGAGTTCAGCCTCTCTGCCATACTTATTCTGCTGCTGTGCAGCTCCAGGTTCCCCTAAAAATAAGACTTTATCTGGACCCTGTTAAAATGTCAACATGCCACATGTCTAATGAATTACGTTCAGTCAGCCATTTCAACTACCAAATAGGCTGAGGTGACCTCTGCAACGGGCAGTACACATTAGTACAGGTTCCAATCTTGGTGGCAGTAACACAAACCTCCTTATAGCTATCACACCCGACAACAACAACAAGGCTGTTTTCCCGACATCAGTGTGTTTTTTTAACAGAGCAGAAATAGTTTTTACTCTAGATTTAATCAACCTCTTAACTGACCCACTTTAAAAGTACCAATTACTGCAAAAGAAAGAATTATCGAATAATATTAAGGTATTCACCCAGTGTAATTTTACAAGACGTGACAAAGTGTCTTGCTTGGACAGCATTTAACAACATAATGACATACTGACAAAACTGATTCACTTAATAAGGAATACAGTTTATACATTACAGGTACCAATGTGTAAATATGATAGATCAAAATGGAAAGTTTTGATGCTAAATTGCATCTTTTTCATTAGTTGGCACCTGCAAATTACGCTTAAGCACTTAGTACTGTGACTTATAGCAAAGGCATAATAAATATTAATATATTTTGACTTTATTATTCCTGACATAGTTCATTCATTTTGTCACTTCCAGTTCACTCTGATACTGCCATAAATGTCCATGCCTAATGGCAGTTTTTTTGTAATTTTGTAATATACAGAGTCTTAATAGGGTTGACAAACTCTATTCTGCTGCAGGCCCAGTGGGAGTTAGGCTTAAGAGAGGTGTATTTTTCATATTTTATAATATGGTTCTTCTCTGAAACTTTAATGCATTTCTACTACCCTGAGTCAAAAATAAACTGTCAAGAAAGTTTAAACCATGTACTTGGGTGACCTCTTGCCAGAAGTAGCACAGAGAGGGAACAGCTGTCCTGGAAGCCAAATGTACAAGAATTCCCTCGCTCAGATTGTGCAGCTAAGTTGAGTCATTGGTGAGCTGTCACATTGGCAGTTTGGGACCCTCATCCAGTAAATTATTGGTAGATTTTGAGATAAATAAACAAGTCGAGTATAAGTTTGAGGACAAAACTTCATGCCATGGAAAGTTGTTTTGAAAGAAGTAATCATTAACAAAACTTGCAAACAAAAAAAATCACATTATTTTTAGCCAACAAAAGGTATTCATTTAACTGTACACCTATTTTTTTAGGAGCATTTCATTGAAAGTTTCATCAGAAGCAACTTTGCTGCTCATCGCAGCTTAAGGGAGCTCTATAAATCATCTTTACGGTGCACTGCATCTTGCGGCTACAGTGAACTTTACAATGGATACACACTGTGCAGCTTGGCAATGAGGGACAAACAGCAGCAGGATGCATACCAAGCCAGTGCTTGTAGAGTCTCATCCTATCAATTCATTTAGATCAGCAGTGAAGACCTCTAACTCTGAGTGTGCATAGAGGTCACAGCCCCATGTAGCAATCCACCAGGAAAAGGTATTAGCTTGTAGTTTAGCTCGAGGGTCAACTCATTAGTAATGAAATATTTCAGAAGTTATTCTGTTCTGCTAATTGTTATGTGGGTGGTTCCCATGATCTGTTGCCGTGCTCTCATCAAAATAAATCAAGGCGGGAATTTGCTGTTCTATCTGTGTAAAGGCCTTTAACATTCATTTCTTTCTTTTCTTCACATGTTTATTGTTTTTCAGCATCTTGAGAGCCAGAGTCTGCCCCAGCATGCACTAACAAGAGGGCAGAGCAGAACCTTAGACAGATGGCCAGGCAATTACAGGGCTAACATAGATATACAATCACTCATTAACAGTCTACCTGACCTGCATGTCTGTGGACTACGAGAGGAAATAGGATCACCGAGGGGAAACTCAGACCCTGAGATGCAGAGACATAACAATAGACAAGAGGCTGGGGCCATTAACAGAACCTGGATTCTTCTTACTCTGAGCCTGTGCCTCCTTGCAAGTAAATCTGTTAGTACGAAGTGGAAAAAAACTGGTGAACATCTCCTGCTTCAGACAAAAGTGGATAGAAAAAAACAAAAGAGGTTACTAAATTAAAACCCAACATGTGGTGTCTGCTGTAAAAATCCATCCATAGTGATTGACACCCATGACTAGTTACCAGTGCAGCCAATTAAGATGTGAGCACATCCCTGCAGCTCTATGGAAGCAGGAAAACGTGGTGGCAGAGATAAAGATAAAAGGAATAACGACTTAATTCCCTGAGATTTGGCCATCAGAGACTAATTTCCTCACAAGTGATGTGTGTAACAAGGTCATTATATCTGTACTATAATACAAGGGTTCTATTACACAATTTAGGGAGCAGCACTTGTAGCAATTACTGCATCTGAGGTTTATATGAAAATGCTTTTTCAGTTTACTTATTGTGCTTCAGTGTTGCCGTATTCTGTGACAAGCGGTTTTCCATGAGCGAATACCCATCCATTTAAAAATAGACTGGAGAGGATGCCGGCCTGTTGGCTGTGCCCTGAAAGTATCCAGATGTGGTGCATGTTTATGTGTTGCAGTGCTGCCCCGAGGTGACCTTTACTTTAAGTGGTAAGAAAGAAAACAGCTGCTGTCTGGTAAAATAACTCCCTTGCCGAGGTGTTACAACACCTTTGAGTGCTGTTGACCTGTCGGCTGGACAGTTTAAGAAAATAAACTGCATGCTATGTTTGAGGAACAGCTGTGTACAAGCTCGGTGGAAACCACATTATTAGGTGTTTTGTAATAAAGCAGAAAAGTCCCTGAAAGAAGCATGCCATTGGTGGGGGAGTTTCTTTTGACCGTTTTGAATTTTTTGTAGTTTCATCACAGAGTTTTTGACATTACAGCATTAAAATTAAATTTAATTCACGCACTATCTCTATTACAAGAGGCCATGCACAACACTGAAATGTGTAACCTTGGGTCCCCAAAGTATCGCTATTGACAGCCTGCTTCAGTTGAAATGTATTACAGTCCTCATCGGAATTCTTGGTACCCATGAATTCAAGTACATGATTCAGAACATCTTCAGAAATATTTGCAAGTAAACTAATTTGATACAATCTGAATATTTTAATAAAATATCCAACAATTATTGATCTTAAAAAGTTGCATACTACTGAAATAACATAAACACAAACTGTACCACAGGCATAATTGGCATGCTGTATTAAATTTGCTTGAAGAATCTTTGACAGCTATAACGGCTATTTCTTGTAACATTTATTATACATATTTAGAAGCCTCTTGCACCTGTTTCCTGGAAGTTTCTAGCATTTTTCCATTGTTATGCATTCAAACTCTTACGAGCATTCAGGAGTCCTTCTGTGCAATGGCATATTTCAAAGGTTTTCAATAGGATTTAGGTCAGGTCATTGCAGGCCAGTTTAAAACAGTCCATCTTTTCTTTTTCAAACATTAATTTGTGCTGGTGGATGTCAGCTTTAGTTCATTGTCCTGCTGAAAGAATCAAGACCTGTGCCTCAAACCTTGTTGTGTTACACTGTGTAAGACATTTTGCTCTGAAATGCTTCAGCAATCTTCTGGTTTCATCATTGCTTTGATGCATTCAATGCCTCCAATACCGGAGGCAGCAAAGCAGCCCCACGTCATTATAGAAACTTCACCATGTTTTACTGTAAGTAGGGTGTGCTTTTCCTTATGAGCTTCATTTTGTCGCCTGTAAACAAACTGATGCACTGCATTCCCAAACAGCTCCACTTTGGTGTCCTCTGATTACAGAACGTTGTCCCAGAAAGAGTGTGGTTCAGCTGTGAAAATTTGGCAAACAACACTCTTGCTTTTTTGTTTTCTTTCCATAATGGTGTCCTCCTTTGCCTTCTCCCATTGAGCCTTACTTGTTTCAGATTGCAGTCTACAGTTTGGGATGCTTCTACCACTCGAGATCAGCCTAAAGCTCTATAGATGTCGAACACAGTGTCTGTAAAGGTTGTTGTAGAGGCTTCTCTCATGTGTCCTAGAGGCATTACTTTTTTTTTTTTAAAACAGCTTCATGACTGTGAAATTTCTTGATAATATTACTAACTATTGAAAAAGGGATTTTTAGATCTTTGGTGTTTGCCTTGTAGCCTTTGTATTGTTGTGTTTTTGGATTATAGCATTCTGTCAGACAGCTCTCTTATCTTTGCCAACATAAAAAGCAAATTACAAACAATCGGCCCCCTTATTATGCAGTAAAATCATATTTTTTTTGGTAATTTAACTCATGGAACACTGAAAATAAAGCACAGGTGAAGCTTTTCCTTTTTATTTTAACTAATCAAAAATCAACAAAAGTTTGCCTTTTTTTGCTATTGTGGTTCAGTAACTCTGGACATTTTCTTAAAATATTATACAAGATTGGCTCATTTGCATTTATTTCTAAAGATATTCTGAAATATGTACTTGAAATTCAGAGGTGCCAATAATTCTGACCAGGACTGTAGGTTCAGGAATGAGAGCCAAAGACAGAGCTAACACAGTGAATTATGGACATCCAGAGTGCCAAATTACAGTGAAAAGCCAGAATAGCAAAAAGCCTTGAATTGAGATAATGTGCTAATTAGACAGCTATCGGTGAATGTCTTCCCATTACCATGGACACTGATGGTTATTTACTCTGCACTTTACTGATGCATTTTGCTCAGGCTGTGTGATTATCATCCTCAGTGAACTATAGCCTTCACACTGCATCATTTGTAGAGAATTTACATTTATTGCACTGCAGCAGCAGTGAAATCCTGCCATCAAAACACAGAGTGTGTTTGAGTTCGTATAGGTAGTTGCGGTCTATTTAGACACTTCACAGGACAAATTTAGATAAAAACTTAATTCCAATAATTCTGAACTACAGTTTATTACAACTCGGCTCTATCTGTAATGATGGCACCGGGCTCTCTGAGGAAATGATGAAATCTTTAAAAACCGCAGCATAACTGAAAATGGGTCCAACTGGGAAACAACAATCAATGATCACACGAGTTGTAAACAAACCCGGTTGTTACTCAATTTATTTGGAGGATTAAGATAAAAGTGTAGATGAAAGCTGAAAACATGTCATAAACTGGCCAGAGCTACAAAAATAAAACCAAATTTGAATTAAGCAATAGTTTTATTTGAAATCTAGCTTACTGACACCAGATTGAAGCAAAAAAAACTTACATGTATTTTGTTTTTACACATATACGATTATGATAATATATGTAATGGGCAATATGTATTTGTCATGTAACAGCTTAAGTAATAATGCATATGCTGAATAATGTTAACATATTCTGGTGAAGGCTTTCATTGGCCTCGATTTCTCTGTCAAGTAAAATTTAACAAAATCTGATAGAACATCACAGAATATGTCCTGCCAGCATAAATGTGATGATGATGATGATCCTTGCATGAAAATGACCCAACATCCAAATGCACAATACATTACACACACACACACACACACACACATCTGCACTGATATGTATTCATCGGGAAAAAGACAGCAATGATTAGAGGCCTAATGGGCATGTGTGACGATGCGTTTCAGGGTGTATGTGTGTGATCAGTCAGGCATGGTTCAGATTTGAACAAAATAATTATCTGCTTGATGCTGAATGAATCAAATGACTGACACACACAATAACACGCACATGCAGAGATGCTGCTAAGTCCTTTTTCTGCTGCCCACCTGAGTTTAACTACAACCTGAAAGTTGACAGTTTACCCAACAACCTATTTTTTCACAGTCTCTGGCAGTTAGCAATTAAGTTGGCAGTCAGAAAACACACAGTCAACATTCATAAAATCACACACAACCAGATGTGTGTGCACACACTTACACAAATAATACAGACACTAAAATAGAAGCACTGCCTGTCAGACCATAATGAACTATATTGATTGTGCTGCACAACACAATGGCACACACCAGCCAGTACTGGTTATTGGCTGTTTAAACTTGTGCACAACATAGAGAAGAAACAAAAGAAATGCACACTTCGATAATAAAAAAACAACATTTGTCTCTGCTATAACATGCTATTGATGAAAGACATCATCTGGAATAATAGTCAGTCAGAGGCACAGCAATGACGGAAATGAAGAAAAGGAGCGGAGACAAAGACGGCCAAAGAAATGTAAAGAAAAAGAAACAAAGGTTTGCAGAAAGATGACTGTTCATCTTAATTCATGTTCATTTGCTAACTTTAATTATTTTGTTCTTTCAGTAAATCTCTCTGCACTTTCTCTCTGAATGACCAAAAAAGCACATACAAACATCTTTTTTTCTGGGCAACTAACGCTCAGGATTTTAAGTGGTATGTTTAATCACCTGCCCCATTCCTTTTATACACAAATCAAATATGACTTAAGATCAATGTTTAAGAATTAGTATACTGCAGATGTTCTACTTGAGGAAGATGTTATGGTAAATTAGAGCAACAGAAGCAATTTAATGAGTCAAGACAAAGACATAACTGCTGATAAAAAAACAACAACTTGAAAGTACTTTGTTTGTGCATTTATGAATATTTCTAGACAGAAGCTGAGGCTACACAAAGAATAAATCCCATATCTTTATCACTTTGTGTTTATGATGTTCAAGTCTGGACCTTTTCAGAGATCTGTGATAAATATGGGGCAGAAATACTTTTTTTCTGAATAACATCATAACATTAACAGTTCAGTAACACTCAAATGCAGGATTCAACTGTTTAGATTCCCCTGCACCAATTTAAGACTAATCTGTGATCCACTTTAAAAAAAAAAAAAAAAAAAAAGTCTATAGGATCGGTGCAAAACTTGTTTTGTAAACAGAGTTGTGAAAGCTAATGGAGTGGACCAGGGAGCAGAAGATCATGTTTACTGCACGATGCATTCCTGGCCAAGAACCCACAAAATCCAAGGACACTTTCTCACAGCAGTAAACTGATAGGAGACTATTTGAGAAGGTGACCACAGCAGAGGAACTGGACTCCTTACTGTGGCCTTCTGACCATCTTTTCCTCCCAATACTCACACATTTATGCACTGGAAATAACTGCATTTTGTAACTTGAAATTTTTTGTAAACACCACCGGAGTGATTCTCAATACATTTAAAGTTATTTGTATTTTAAAGTAATCATTTATTTTTATTTCAAGAACTGTATGAGATAAACATGTCATGTTCGATCTTATTTTAAAGCATCAAAACCCTAGATCTGTGTTTATTGTAGCTGTTTAGTAACCAGATATGAAAATCTAAAAAATTATATTAAAATTATCTCTAAAGGTATTTGGCCTCTGAGGGACAATTTCTCGAGAGGGAACAGTGTTGAACCTAACACCACCCCTGGAAATGAGCACATTCATAATTGGTTAAAAGATAATCTTGCTTTGCCAGCCCATTCTGGTTCTGGCTGCACCACACTATTATTCTGCTATAGGGGAAAAATGCACTGACTTGTTTGTATTTTTTTAAACCAATCACTGTCAGCATGTTCCCTCAAAATAGTGAAGGGTGGAGTTGTTGTTGTGGAATATTAGCACTGAGGGAGATGAGGATTGTCATTATAATGGCTAATTCCCTGAAAAAAACAAAATAAAATAAAAAAAATTCTGGTAGGGCATGATCCAAATCGTGTGCAAAACTTGAAATTTTCAGTGTGGTATGTTACTGCAAACATCTTATTCTTATAAAAGCTGGAAAGAATGGGTGCAGGCCTTTTTTTTTTTTTTTTTGCAACTTGGGGTTCTTTGTGGTTCTTTTTTCCCCTTTTCTTTCCCAATGCTGTGTCTGCTTATCTCAAGCAAAGTCAAGCCAGCGGATCACCACCACCACACACCCACACTGACTAAGCAATTATTTCCAAGGCTATAAGGCTATGCAATTATCACTTTCTTTCTGCTAAACAGGTGGATTGAGAAATTGCAATTGGCTTTTCAATTCCAAAGAAATTCTGAATTAATCACTGTCCTTGTCAGTGATTGCTGTTTCCAGTGACAATCACAGCCATCATTCAGTTTGCCAGCTTGTTCTGTACTTTCTTTGCCAAACTTCAACCCTTTTTCACATATTCTCTGTATATATGTGCTGTTGTGTCATTGCCTGTGAAGTACTAGTAGTTAAATCATGTTTTGCGTATAACTTTTGTTGGGATTTGACTGATCACTACAATAAGACTTGACAAATGTTGATATTTAATCTGAAATACTTAACGAGTGCCATTTCAATCTTTAACTGTAGTTATTCTACAACACCGATCAGCCACAACACTAAAAATCCTGACAGGATAACAAAATTGATCATCTCATTATAATGCAAGGTTCTGCTGGGAATCTAAGCATCCTGGCATTAACCTTGATGTTAATTTTACACCTATCAACCACCCAAACGCTTTTACAGACAAAGCACACTCCCCAAGGCAGCAGCACTCTGAAACGGCAGTGATCTCCCCTAACAGGACAATGTGCCCAAACACACAGCATAAACTACTCAAGAACAGCTTGAGGAACACGACCAAGAGCTGTTGGTGTTTACCGTGCCTCAAAACTCCCCAGATCCCAATCTGATCTGGGGAGTTTGGTGGCACAAAGGTTGCCTACACAATATTAGACAGGTGGTTTTCATGTTGTGCTGGTTGGTATATGTAGCCATGATATAGACCTGGTCAGCCTATAACTGGAAATGAACGAAATGTAATGCTGAAATGAAAGTAATCTCAAGAAATAAACAGCACAATAGTCAAATCTAATGAACATAAAAGCATGAATGACAGCACTGGATAGGCGAAACCTCATGTTTTATTTAGAGTAAATCCATACTGTGTTGTACTTCAGTGTGTTGAACACACACTACTTTCTGCAATTAATCTTTAATACAGAGTGAATATTACAGTGAAAATAGAAATACATTTTATGAATTGATAATTTAGAAGTCAGTCTGACCTCTTTCAGCTATATTTCGACTGCATCTCACATAAATGTAAAAAGGGACACGGCAGCATTTGCACTTCAACACAGCATCACCATAGCCTTTCAAGTATAAACATGAAATTCTGGCTTTCTCCTAAAAAGAAAGTTGGAAAGGAGGTAGCGGCACTCGGGAGGACTGAGCCACTGTAATTCACTAGCCTCCACATAAACAACAGAATACCAAATCATAATGTCATATCCTATCCCATTCTATTTGAATCTACTCTGTTCTCTTCTCCATCAGTCTGGTGTAGTCTACAACTGTCTTTATCCTGTAGTTTGTCTCTGTCCTTGTCTCTCCCTTTGTGTATGTAGATAGTGACATTCTGCAAATGCCAGCAGCTGTAGTAGCTGATAATATGTCATTATAGCACATTCTTGAAGTGCTCTCAAACGTCAAGCATTTTAAACACAAACGCACACATACACACACTTGCGCAGGCAGTACAGAGAATAGATAAAAGGCATCCCATCTGTCCTGAGCTTAGGCTATGTGAATCTTTATAAAATATCATATTGTTTTCTATTTAAAACCCAGAGTAACACACATAAGACACAAGGAGGGCCTCCCATCTGTCACCTGACACCAAGCAAAATCTTGACATTTGTACATTTGTCATATTGAAACTATGCAGCCATGTCAGTTAATTCATGCTATGTGATATCTTGCAAGCTGATGTCACTTTCAAAGAAATGCCAGTTGGAAAAAAAGAGAGTCTATAGCTACATGAATGACACAAATCCACAAAAAAACATACAGTAAAACACTGAAACTGTCATGACTTGACACAAGCCGTTGGCCACCTCATGATTTGCCATTTCACTCTATCAAGGTCAGAAAGGGGAGGGCAAAAAAATCAATTTCTCTTTCCTTTTCTCTTTTCCTTTCATTTTTTTGTTCTCTCTTCAATTATATCTCACTATTTCTCCATCCTACTCCCTCAGAGGCTCAGAGGTGAGTAGACCCCATTTCCATCCATCTTTAGAGAAAACTTCAATGTCACATGTCAAGTACCTGCTTGGACATTCAGTCCTTTTTGCTTTTCTCTGTTCCTGGTGCTCGCTTTTTTGATGTGAAGTATCTAGCTGCATATTCAGCCCCATTTTTCTCCTCTTCCCTCTCTCCTTTTCTCTGTAGCTTTCAATGAGCTCGGTACCATGTAGCTCTCTTTTTGCCCTTCCCTCGCTGTACTCTCACCATCTTCAAACTTAACATTTTAGACAAATCAAAGTGAAAGGAGGAAAGCCGATGACAGTGGGAGAAAGTGGAAGGAGAGAGCAGAGTAGATGAGGGAGAGAGGCGAGGAGAAAGGAACAGAGAATAAAGAACTCTGGGATGTTAGGACAAAATGAGAGGCAAGCAGAGGCTACGGCAGAGATGGAAGGGAAAGAGTGCAGAGCAGAGAGTACAGAACCAGGAGCAAGGAAGAAGCGAAGACATGATGTATGAAGATACTTGAAGCGAAAAGAATACCACAAAAGAAACTGTCAATATCAGAGGTATATGAAATATTCACATCTATACAACAATGGATCAACAACTGAACTAGGGAGGAATGGTGACCATGAGCTTCACAATAGAGATAGAATTCAGTCAGCAAACAAAAAAACAAAGGCAACCCTAAAGCGACAGTCTCTTAACGTACTTGATGCAACTTATATATGAGAATATGTGTGTATTTTGTGGCATACTTTCTAGTCTGGCTACAGCTTATTACTGCAAGTCATGCTGTTTTTCTTGGTTTTTTTTGTTTGTTTTTTTAACTTTTCCTGTCTTTCTTGGCTACATTTTTGAATCTCAATTTACCACAAGAAGGCTTCATGAATTCCCGTTTTTCCAGGAAAGCTACACAGTTCCACATACCTGGGATGAAAAATCTCAAGTTTGGCAGTATAATGTTTTGGAACTTGCAAAAGTGAATCGTCTCAAAGGCCATCTACTGGTGTCTTAAGATCTTTGCATTACACACAATGTAATGTAGGCACATTGCAGGTATAGACGTTTTATGTTCCCCTTGTCATATAATGGTGATTTTTTTTTAAGACCAAAACTTTAATTGAAATAAAGTAATGAAAATGAGCTCACCTTCCCAGAGTCCATTGCAGTGATGACCCACACACAGTGTGCATTGTTCTCATACTGAACAGGATAGTTAGGAGAAGTTATGACACCTCTGGGGCCCCTTAGGTTACTGCCACAGGTACGAGCTTCAGAGGAAGGCAGCAAAAGAGAGAGACAGAATGAAAAAGAGCATTAAAACAGATTTACAGGGTAATCAAAATCATGCTTGCAGATTGCAAATGGCTTCATACATCACAAATAGAAAAGATGGAAACAACGTAAAGCAGAGCAAGACAAAAGGATGACAAAATCATCTTACAACACAAGATTCAATATAGTTAATGATGAAATGATGGTTTGTGGACCCTGAATTTGGGCAATTCATTGGGCCTATCTCCATAAAATTGGCAGATTTTAGGGGGAACAATGAAACCCTTGGTGAATTATCCATTTTAAAATTCCTTGCAATCAAATCAATCCCTGTTTCTTTTCATATCTGCCTCCCACAGGAAAGTGTATCTTCTACAGACATCAAGGATTGGTGGCACGATTAAACGATTACCTCTCATCGATTGCCACAGTTCCAATTTTCACTGAGTGATTATTCAACTTCGCCTTTTGCAGGTTCAATAAACTTCACTGAAACACTGACGTGTTTTTTCATGTTACTTTTATCTCAGTAATAGCTCTACAGTGCTGTAATCATTCATATCAGTCAATCAAAGATAAGAAAAAGTCTCTCTACTACTGGACAATTTGTAAGTGTGTTGTCATTATCAAAAGGAAATTACGTTTTGGATCATTAGGGTCAAGTTTCCATAATTGTGTTCATCACCCTATCAGTTACGATAATGATACAAATTGGATTTCTAACTTAGTTATCTAAATTACTAAAGTTTGAAGGCGGATACAGTTGATATAGGAGATAGTGTCCAATACAAAACAATGTGCACATTAAACTCCTGAAATTTTAGTAGGGTCAATAATGTCAATCAGATTCTAAAGAGTAGCTCTACAAAATCTAATGTACGATAATGAAAAATGGGGGAAAAAATTTAATTAAAAAATAGCTTTTACCTGCAAACAACAGATTTTGATAATAAAACTCAACTTTTTACATAAAAGGTCACTTTAGTATTTTCATAAACACATGCACAATTCCTTCCCCTTTACACCTGAAACACATTGTTTCTTGAGGTAGGTTTGATCTTTTTTTTTCTGTAAAAATGCATGCACATTAACATAAAACCTTGGCAAGCAGTGTAAGTGCATTCCCGTATCTCTGCAATAAAATGGGTGAATAAAATCACACAAAGACAATAATGAAAGCAAAGAAGACCAGAGGTACAAAAATAAATTAATGGTTGTTCAAAATGGTAACTTCCTGTCATACATTTACTAAAGCAGGGGTAAAACTGGAATATTAATAATGCAGAATTTAAAGAACTATGGGTTTTACACAGCAGATGAATAGAGAGAATGGGTTGTTCTAAAAAGTAGATTTAATTGCACTAAAAAAGAGTGCTGCTTTTCAAAAAACCCTTTCCACTGAATTCAAACAGAAAAATGCAAACCTTGATAAAAGCCCATTACCTAGAGCCCTCTACCATGGTACTTTAGTATGTGTACTAAAGATGTTTATTTTCAATTCTTGGCCTATACCTAAATGTAACTGTGGTCAGAACTCATTTTAATGTGTCTACTGTCTTGAGCTATAAGCTTTATTTTATTGCCTTCTATGGCCTTTTAATGTTCAGACCAAGTAATCCATAAAGAGCACTCTATGAATTGTTATTATCTACCACATGTTGAAGAAAGACAAAGCCCTTTGAGGCTAAATATTTGCTGCCAAACATGTCGATGAGGAGAATGTTATCAGCAAACATCTTGAGGGGGATAATCAGAACCACATATTGCATATTTATGTGTTGGACATCAGTTCAAGTCAAGCCCAGCAAACTATGTTTTCTCCCAGTGTTCTAACATGGGTCAAATGGTAACAATATCGACTAAAGAAGCATGATGTTTACAGGTGAAATGATGCAAAAGGAAGATCAAAGTTTTTAAAGAAACACAGTTAAAATACTGACATACTATGAATTACAAAGCACACTGAAAGCTGATGACTATCTGATTGGTTTTATATACACATTTACATGAACTAAAATGTTGGACGTGTGCAATTTTTGATCTGTCTGGTGCTAGTTGAAAAGTCAGAATCAACTTTTTTTCTTATCTGGGGTCTATGTGCCAGATGTCTGTACTAAATATCATAGTAACGCAGCCAATAAATGTTAAAACATTTCTGTGTGGACCAGCAGACCAACACACTGTCCGCTGTTTAAGCACCACAGCTAAAAAATGTTAAGAACATTACCCATTTTTTTTTTTAAATAGAAAAAAAGTAGTGTCTCTGGAATAGATTTTATTTATCAGTTTTTTTAAACTCCTCCTCTGCTGCTAAAACTTTCAGTACCTTTGCTCCTTCAGAGTTTGGTGATCGTGTTATCAACAGCATTTTTCATAATATTCTTCCTCTGTGCTCCCTTTTATCCATATTGATTTTGTCCTCTGTGATGCTCAAGGTAACATTTTCCTGCCTTCAGTACGTCATAAACTTACCATTTGTTATTTCTTTAAAGGGATATTTGGCAAAGAAAAAAAAGTCTTATTGCGTCAGGAAGTCCATTTAGAAACCTCTCTCTGGAGCACAGTAATATGAAAGGCTCACTAGACAGTTTCCCTTTGTTTTAGTCAACAAGCTCTGTCACACTGCAGAGGAGGCTTCACTTGATCGTATATTATCCTCTACGTATCATGATGAGTTATCTGGAGATGATCACTGCCTTTAGGGGGAAGGAGAGCCAATGTCACAGGAGCAAAAGCATTTGAGCCAAGAAGATTGTTTAATATAGGAATATTGTCGACTAATGATGACACAGAAGAGTGGACATAACATACAGAACACAGACTTGCTGAGAGACAAAGCAGAGATACAGAGGATAGAAAGACGCAGAAAGACGGAGCAGAGAGGGTGAATGTGAGAGAGTGTGATAAAAGAAAGTAAAGGAGGAAGGGCAAGAGGCAAGAAAGACGCACAGAAAATGCCAGGAGAGAAAGGGAGAGAGAGGAGGACCTCAGATGACTGATCTGCCTGTTAATTAGAAAAGAGAGCTGAAACACACTGCGATACACACAGCTACACGGGCACACAGAAACACATTCATGGCTATTCATCTCAGAGACCAGCTTCTAATTAACAGTAAAGTCTCAGCAGAGAATGAGAGAGGCTCATGGGTTTGAATCCCAGGAGAGTGATCACTCCAACTAATACAATAAACCAGAGCTGCAGTGTATACATTTTTAACCTCTGCCTGCCAACTTGTTTGTAACAGAATGCTGATCTTGTTTTCTTCTCATTTCTCTCTTTCTCCTCTGTGCTCTGTCCTTTTCCTTTTCGTACTTATGACCCCAGTTGTTATTCTTTGTAAAAATATCACAAGACTTTTATCATCATCCAGCACATTACTTTAAAGGCACAGTTTCCAAGTGTCACTACATTTGCCATTGCTGGATCCTGGAAATTCACCTCTTGTATTCAGATTTTCCCTTAAAATGCAACTTTCTGCGGTTTGAAAGTAAAGAAACAAGGTTTGCAATTTTTTTTTTAATGTCCATGCACTGTCTGCACAGCTCTACAGCTCAAATGTAACATCTTGTCATTATTTTAGACTGTACCTGGATTTGTAGGTAACTGACTTGATTATATGGTTACCAACAAAAGTATATATATACAGAAAGATGCCTTTAATCCCACTGAGCTCAGTTCTTACAAACTTCATTTTAATATTTTTCTCATGGCAGTTTGTTTATTTACCGGTAGAATTCATACAACCAGTGTTTTCAGTAGTATTGTAATGAACAGTGAGATGAACCAGTGTTCCACTCATTCTCTCTTTTACTCTAATACAACACTGTGTTTAAGAATCTGCTCTTGCTAAAGCAAAGCAAAGCAAAACAAAACAAATATATATATATATATATATATATATATATATATATATATATATATATATATATATATATATATATATATATATATATATTAGGGCTGGGACTTTAACGTTAATTTCGATTAATTAATTACAGCGAAAATAACACGTTAAAAATAATAATGTAATTAATTGCAGCCTTGTCAGTTCCCTCATTTCTGGCACACCGGCAACGCTGATGAACACTCCAGCCCAGTAGGTGGCGGTAATGAACCTGAAGTCTGTTTGTAGCCATGAAGAAGAAGTACAGGAAGCACTGAGTGAAGTCAGGAACTGGTGAACAGTGACGGAAGATGAGACTGAGCAGAAAGTTTTCTTTTAAAAATCTTCCCGATGGCAGCTTGGATAAAAGCCTGGTTGTGTGCAAATTGTACAACAAAGAGTTTTCTGATCACTGCAGCACTTCAAGCCGACAGTATCATCTCAATGTAAAATATGTTGCTGTTAGCACCAGAGCTAACGTTAGCTAAGAGTCATGCTAACGGCTAACGGTGTAGCCATCCCATAATAGACCACTTTTCTAGACAGTGCTTGAGTATACAGAAAGTCTTAAAATGTTGAATAAAATCGCTATAATTGCACTTAGATTTGCAGTAATCTGTAAATGTAGCAGACAGATGAAAAATGCAGATAAATAGAAAGGAAACATTTTTGTGGTTTAAGTTTTTACTCCGTGGAGGCTCTGCCTCCTTGGAGGAAGAATAACCTAAACAACAAAAATATCTCTTTTAATAACTTAAGCGCCTTGAACTACTTATGCTGATTTTATGTGCCATACAGTGGAAAAAAACAACTAAATTCAGGCTTTAAGTCATCAAAATCACTTTTTTCTCTATGTCCCGTTTTCCTTTTTTTAAATAAATTTTAAATTATAAACACGTACATGTCTATTCATTGATTCAACTGTCAGTCACAATTTTATTTGAATTGAAAAACTTCACTTATTGTGTCAAATATTGCTACTTGACAAAACTGCAATTAATTATGATTAATTAATTACAAAGCCTGTAATTAATTAGATTTTTTTTTTTTTTATCACATCCCACCACTAATATATATGTATATATATTTGGAAATAGTATTATTCATGTCCTTCAATCCCCTTCAGTATCTCACTCTCCCTTCATCCACTTCCCCTGACAGGAAGAGCCAGTGTCATGAATTCAGGCAGGTTCCTGCAGTCACAGACAGACATACAGACACAACAGTGTGGCAAACACGCATAACCATACACACATATACTATAACATGAAGTGACAGGGGCCTTACAGTATGTGTCCGAGCACAGGGACTGGCTGTCCATCAAACACACACACAGCTCAAGGCAAATACTGCTGCAGCTGTGAGGTGTGTGACATTGTCCTGTGGACACTTGCTGTCAATGCAAGTGTGTTTGGGTGTTGGAGTGTATGTTAGCTGTCTGTCTTTTCATAGTGGAGTAATAAACTCAATAGGGTATTGTCAGTAAACATGTGGGCACTGAGAGCCGCTGCTTCACTGCTCTGCCACTCAAACAGTTATTGATTTAGTCACTCAGCCAATCAGTTAGACAGTGAATCGTGACTTTTACACATCAGCAAACAATAGAATGTAATTTACATTCACTGGTTGGTCTGGGCTGGTCTGACATTACAGATAGCATTTATGATGGTGCCATCATACTATACTCATAAGATATTATAAGAGCATCTGCATTAGCAAATACCAGCACAATTACATAACCACAGAAATACATTAAAAATAGGGCTCAGGATTGCATTAAATTGTTCAGGTGCCCTTTTCAGCCAACAAGGAAGCTTAACATTTGTTGCTATGGGAGAAATTAAATGAATCATTTTCACATTAATCAAAGAAATAAGTGGATTTGACAGTTGGTATTTACTGTTCTTATTATTATTATTAGATTAAGCTGAGTTTAAACTTTTGAACCATTTTTGTAGTTCTGACACAAGACGACGATGTGTCCATTCTTAATCCCACTTACAAAGTTCATATTGGCTTGTTTTTTCCACCAGGGAAGCAGCCATTAGTGAGCACCAAACACTAGACCAATTTAATTGCTGGAAAACCAGAGATTTTAGCAGTGATTCAGAGGCCAGGAACCAGGCTTAAGGACTGTAGCAGGACTTTGGAATAACAGCCTGGGAATCTTAGGCAGCAGTAATATAAACCATAAGGATGACATTGTTGTGTCTGTTTATTATTAGCAGTGTTTCTGAAGAGGCAAAGCTGAGAACTTCATCTTTCTAACATGAACTGTCTGTGGCCATATCCTAACAAAGCTTAAACCTATTTTCTAGTGCTGGACGATATGGAAAAAATCATATATCACGATATGGATTAATTTGTATCACGATAACAATATATATGACAATATACCACAACAAAGTATGTTTTCAGTTATTCTCTGAAAAGTTAGACAAAAGTTTCATTGTTTACTTTTCTCCATGAAACTTCAACCTGTTGCTAGGGCTGGACCCGAATATCCAGTCCCGATAGTGGTATGTGGATATTAATTTTGAGATCCGAATATCCCCCCCCGTCATATCGCCCAGCACTACTACTTTCTATGTAATTTTACTGCTATTCAAAAACATTAAACACATTAACCAGTGATTGTGCTACAGTTGAATAACGTACACACGCTTTGTGATGAATATGCTAGTCTGATTTCACTGCTACATTGCCTACAGCAGTGGGCTTGGTCTGTGAATGTTTGGGCCTTTAGGGGAATAAAAGGTGGTAAAAGGCCATCAGGGTTGATAGTTTGACTGCTTACTCCTCCTAAGGCAGTGCAAATATGTACTTGAACTTAACACAGAATCCCAGAGAAGCAGGTCAGCCCCTTGCCTTGCAACTCCAACTTCATCAGTGTGTGTGAATGTGACACATTGTGAAGCTCTTTGAACTGCATGTTCATGGAAGATAAAAAAAAATATACCCTTTTACCATTTGAGTATAAATACTTAAGTCAAAGTCAATTCCCACTATAGGAAAATGCTGAACTTGGGGAACATGCCTCTCTCTGCTTTATACCTTTTAAAACTAATCCCAATGACCAATTTTAAACTTGTACGATGAAATCTAATCCGAAGCGTATCGATGTCTCTGATATTGCATGCGCTGTTGCTATGTCTGGCTTTGTGTGTTTTTCTGTCTCTCTGTTGTGCTCAGGTCTGTCTAACAAATACAGTCTCAGTGAGAATGCCTGATTAAATACAGAATAAAATGATATAAGTGACATTACATAATGTCTTTAAATGATGTTGTAGATGCTCAGAAGTTTTTGAAAATCAAATGTGCATCTGTTGCTTATTTCATTTTACTGATGTGTGAAGCAGTGATCAAAAGATGCTACATAACCATTTACTTCGTTACTTAAAATCCCCAAATATTTTCAATCAGTAAAATATATTTCAAACAAAAATGGGTATGATCCACACAGATGTCAAGCAACAAACAGATATTGTATTATTTATGATGATACCTCTTCACCTATCTCATTTGTAGGTGAACACATTGATAGCTGCATTCAAGCTTTAACACATGAAAAATGAACATGTTTCATTGGAAATTATGGCAAAACTTACTTCTGCAGATAGGTCTGTGGTCACTCCAGGCAGCCAGTGTGTCAGTGACTCGTTGACAGGTGATACTTTTGGATCCTTGTAGTACGTAGCTGTCATCACAGCTGAACTGGACGCTGGAGCCAATTCTAGTTAAGGAGACACAACAATAACAACAGTTGTCAAAAAATAGTAATGATAGTAACTTTCATTGTGACTGCTTCACAACGTCACAGCCACATGGTATTGTGATACTCGTAAAACGCTCTTACAACATCAAGAAACTGGACCCATTCAGGAGATAACTATTGAAATAATGGTCACGATCTTAATGGTATAGTGGCTTTTAGATCTCTTACAAAGATACCATCTTCATTACAGATCATCAACTTAGGATCTATAATTCGTCTTTTTATGTACGAGGCCTTTGTAATTGTATCTTCAGCCATTCATGTCTTCCTCTGTCGTCTGCTTTCCTTTGCTCTCTCTTGCTCCATTTTCTCAACTTGTCATGCCTCCTCTCCCATCTCTCTCATCATTTGTTCTGATCATTCCTGTTTTCTCATTCTCTCCAACACCCTGCTGTCTAGCACATGAGAGGGACATTCAGCCATCTAAGTGGAAGTCTGCATGGTGTCTTGTCTGTAAAGCTTAATGTCTCCTCCCTGCTGACACACACCGCAGTCTACAACCTGGCCAAACATTCGCAACACGGAGCTGTGGTTGTTTATTGGCTCCACCCTGTTGTTAAAACACTGTAGAGTCGTACAGTCTGTCCAAATCTCTCTGTTTGTGCCTTTCTCACGGAGAGTTGGGTCACTCTCTGCTCTGCGGCTTCTGCCACTTTTGATGACACTGAAAGTACCTTTCATCCCGCCACTCACTGTGAAATTTACAATTACAGGAAAGAAAACGTTTTTTCTCCTCGAAAGGAAACCGAAACCATCCCATCACAATTGTGTAGGTGGTTGTCTCTGAAATAAAACAGCCATGACACTAAAAGTTACAGGCTGCAATCCAATACCAGCATGTGCAGCAATGAAAAGTCTGTTTCCTCTGCACCTATGTCCTCGTACCATTTCTCCTGTTATACTTCATCACACCACAATTCTGTTCCAGCTCCTGCTGCTCGATGCTTAATGATGATTGGCTAGAAACCTGAAACACACAGCGAACACGTCTTTGCCAACATGTGTGCACACTTGGAGGTAATGACCTTTCACTAACTCAGACAACTTCACTAATAGTAAGAAAGAGTTTGTGCAGTCGCAGTGGCTAATGGTAAAGAAGAGCAGCAGGAGTTGGAGATTAAGAGATGATTATCATTTTAAGGTTGTTTTTTTTTTTGCTCTGAAAATAGCCTCAGAAAAAGGTAAAAATGGAAAACCTGCCTAGATTCTTTCACAAGAGAAACATTACAACACTTCTGCCGCTACTGATACTAAGTGGATGAATGGTAGGGAGAGATGATTATTTTATAATTGCTCACTCCTGATTAAATAAAATGATGTCTGCCTTTCTACTGATTAGGCTACAGACACCATGGAGAGAATTTTTTGAAAATCCCTGTGTCCAACAAGATCCTACTTTTGAAACATCCTTTGCCATTTTCTGCATATAGACATGGACATAGAGCTGGGACTTAAAACGTATGTCATCTATTCAGTACATTCATAACATATTCTATACTTCAGACCAATACTGAATAGAATAATACCCCACACCTTTGGTTCATACTATGACGCATTATTACTCACTTCCCCTAAGTCCTTACAAGTCTGAGGAACATCTTCAGATCTCCATTGTTCTCCTGTAGCATGACTGAACAATCTAACACTCTCTGCATTTTAAGGCATCACTCTTCAGTGCCAGTTTTTCTTGACCTACTGCTTTCTGTACAGTTTTCTTTCCAAACTGCAGACTGAATCTTCCTCGTATCCTTATTTCATTTACATATATCCCAGTTTGCAATCACATAACACCTAATAATGAAAAAAAAGTTATAAAATGATTTAATTTACTAGTTTGAACATTATTTTATATGTGTTTTTTTGGTAAAATGCTGTAAAATGTTGGTTAAATAATATATGTCCAGTTTGACATTGTGAAAAACAGGTTCAATAATATTCCAGGGTGAAAAAAATAGGCTTAGTTATAATCAGTTCTAAGAAGACTCCTTATAATAAAAGATATTGACAATACATAATATAGGCATATATTGTCCAAGGTGAAGCATAGGTAACAGGACAAAGGTCAGTCAAACAGCAATTACCTAGCTATTAATTATACTCATGCAACAGTACTATTGCTTTGTAAAGATAAAACTACAGTTGCAATGAAAGTAGTCATCAAAATAAATGAATGAGTTACTTATATGATAACCCTAACCCTCCCACAGTCCAAAAACATGCTGAGGTTAATTGATGATTCTAAATTATCCGTAGGTGTGAATGTGAGTGTGATTGTCTCTATGTGTAGCCCTGCAATGGACGGTGACCTATTCAGGGTGTCCCCTGCCTTCACCCTAAATCAGCTGGGATAGACTCCAGCTCCCCGCAACCCTAATGAGGATTAAGCGGTGTATAGATAATGGATGGATGGATTATAGAAATAAATCTGCAAAGCAGATAAAAATAAGGACCATGGGGATGTATTCTTATTCCACAATGAAATGCAAAATACTCCAACATGTTTCAGTGTCCTTAAACCTTGTCATTCCAGCATATACAATGGAAGTAAAGAAGTGGCCAAATAATTTATTTCATCTTATTAAAAACGTGGCTATATTTGAATAACAATGAGTCATATTAATGAGACAAATTATTCACCTAAATAAAAAGGAGTACATCATAAACCTGTGTGATATGCATTTATAGCTTGCAAGGGATATCATTATAGGAGGAATGTCTCTTGCTATTTTAAATTAAATAAGATAATAAAAGACACAGAAGAAAATGTCTAACACCAGATGAGTCTTTGAGGCTCATTAGGAGATAATTAGCTGGTGTTTTATTATCCTTTTAAATATAGTTGTGTTTGTTTCCTCATGTTTACTCAAGGAAGACCAGTGTTAGTAAAACAAAACATCAATTATGTTCATACAATATCTATATCTATATATATAGAGACAAAATTTTCTTTCTCCTTTTCCAAACGCAAGTGGAGCAGTCTTGAAATAATATATAGTTATTGCATGTATATAATATTAAACTAGCCACAGTTTTAATAAACACAGAATTTCTACTGTTTGTCAGCTCAGTGGCAGTGTGCTTCTCTGTTGTACTGCCGTCAGACCAGCATTCACTCATTTTACCGCTGCACTGTGGTCTGT